>NC_062531.1:27131643-27158553 GCF_022655615.1 Tachysurus fulvidraco | reverse complement strand
TAATGCTTTTTCGTGAAATCTATGTAAGCGCATACATCTGACAAGCTTGAAATGGGCTGTTTCACCTTGTTTCCATGAAACATGATAGGACAGATTGTTTGTGTCAGATATCCGGAAAAAAAAACGCCTTTATTACAATACTTTATGCTAAATAATATAAAATATATTAGTTCATATTAGAGGCCAATATGTTGATTAAAAAAAGATTTACTCTCGAAAATCTGATGATTTGTGTGTGGTATGATCATTTTCATGCAATCTTGCGAATCAGCATGTGTTTTGAGTGAATGCCTGCATGCATGTACAAAAGTGCTTCTCAGGAGCTGAATAGCCGTTTGCCGCAGTCTCATCTCTCTAGCGTCTTTCTTTAATGCTTTTTCGTGAATCTTTATGTAAGCGCATACATCTGACAAGCTTGAAATGCGCTGTTTCACCTTGTTTCCATAAAACATGATAGGACAGAATGTTTGTGTCAGATATCGGGGGAAAAAAACGCCTTTTTTACAATACTTTATGCTAAATAATATAAAATATAATAGTTCATATTAGAGGCCAATATGTTGATTAAAAAAAAGATTTACTCTCGAAAATCTGATGATCTGTGTGAGGTATGATCATTTTCATGCAATCTTGCGTATCAGCATGTGTTTTGAGTGAATGCCTGCATGCATGTACAAAAGTGCTTCTTAGGAGCTGAAACGCGGTTTGCCGCAGTGTCAGCGCTGTAGCGTCTTTCTTTAATGCTTTTTCGTGAAATCTATGTAAGCGCAAACATCTGACAAGCTTGAAATGGGCTGTTTCACCTTGTTTCCATGAAACATGATAGGACAGAATGTTTGTGTCAGATATCGGGAAAAAAAACGCCTTTTTTACAATATTTTATGCTAAATAATATAAAATATATTAGTTCATATTAGAGGCCAATATGTTGATTAAAAAAAAGATTTACTCTCGAAAATCTGATGATTTGTGTGTGGTTTGATCATTTTCATGCAATCTTGCGTATCAGCATGTGTTTTGAGTGAATGCCTGCATGCATGTACAAAAGTGCTTCTCAGGAGCTGAAAAGCCGTTTGCCGCAGTCTCATCGCTCTAGCGTCTTTCTTTAATGCTTTTTCGTGAATCTTTATGTAAGCGCATACATCTGACAAGCTTGAAATGGGCTGTTTCACCTTGTTTCCATGAAACATGATAGGACAGATTGTTTGTGTCAGATATCCGGAAAAAAAAACGCCTTTATTACAATACTTTATGCTAAATAATATAAAATATATTAGTTCATATTAGAGGCCAATATGTTGATTAAAAAAAGATTTACTCTCGAAAATCTGATGATCTGTGTGAGGTATGATCATTTTCATGCAATCTTGCATATCAGCATGTGTTTTGAGTGAATGCCTGCATGCATGTACAAAAGTGCTTCTTAGGAGCTGAAACGCGGTTTGCCGCAGTCTCAGCGCTGTAGCGTCTTTCTTTAATGCTTTTCGTGAATCTTTATGTAAGCGCATACATCTGACAAGCTTGAAATGGGCTGTTTCACCTTGTTTCAATGAAACATGATAGGACAGAATGTTTGTGTCAGATATCGGGAAAAAAACGCCTTTTTTACAATATTTTATGCTAAATAATATAAAATATATTAGTTCATATTAGAGGCCAATATGTTGATTAAAAAAAAGATTTACTCTCGAAAATCTGATGATTTGTGTGTGGTTTGATCATTTTCATGCAATCTTGCGTATCAGCATGTGTTTTGAGTGAATGCCTGCATGCATGTACAAAAGTGCTTCTCAGGAGCTGAAAAGCCGTTTGCCGCAGTCTCATCGCTCTAGCGTCTTTCTTTAATGCTTTTTCGTGAATCTTTATGTAAGCGCATACATCTGACAAGCTTGAAATGGGCTGTTTCACCTTGTTTCCATGAAACATGATAGGACAGATTGTTTGTGTCAGATATCCGGAAAAAAAAACGCCTTTATTACAATACTTTATGCTAAATAATATAAAATATATTAGTTCATATTAGAGGCCAATATGTTGATTAAAAAAAGATTTACTCTCGAAAATCTGATGATCTGTGTGAGGTATGATCATTTTCATGCAATCTTGCATATCAGCATGTGTTTTGAGTGAATGCCTGCATGCATGTACAAAAGTGCTTCTCAGGAGCTGAAAAGCCGTTTGCCGCAGTCTCATCGCTCTAGCGCCTTTCTTTAATGCTTTTTCGTGAATCTTTATGTAAGCGCATACATCTGACAAGCTTGAAATAGGCTGTTTCACCTTGTTTCCATGAAACATGATAGGACAGAATGTTTGTGTCAGATATCGGGAAAAAAACGCCTTTTTTACAATATTTTATGCTAAATAATATAAAATATATTAGTTCATATTAGAGGCCAATATGTTGATTAAAAAAAAGATTTACTCTCGAAAATCTGATGATCTGTGTGAGGTATGATCATTTTCATGCAATCTTGCGTATCAGCATGTGTTTTGAGTGAATGCCTGCATGCATGTACAAAAGTGCTTCTCAGGAGCTGAATAGCCGTTTGCCGCAGTCTCATCTCTCTAGCGTCTTTCTTTAATGCTTTTTCGTGAATTTTTATGTAGGCGCATACATCTGACAAGTTTGAAATGGGCTGTTTCACCTTGTTTCCATGAAACATGATAGGACAGTGTTTGTGTCAGATATCGGGAAAAAAAACGCCTTTATTACAATACTTTATGCTAAATAATATAAAATATATTAGTTCATATTAGAGGCCAATATGTTGATTAAAAAAAGATTTACTCTCGAAAATCTGACGATTTGTGTGTGGTATGATCATGTTCATGCAATCTTGCGTATCAGCATGTGTTTTGAGTGAATGCCTGCATGCATGTACAAAAGTGCTTCTCAGGAGCTGAAAAGCCGTTTGCCGCGGTCTCAGTGCTCTAGCGCCTTTCTTTAATGCTTTTTCGTGAATCCTTATGTAAGCGCATACATCTGACAAGCTTGAAATGGGCTGTTTCACCTTGTTTCAATGAAACATGATAGGACAGAATGTTTGTGTCAGATATCGGGAAAAAAACGCCTTTTTTACAATATTTTATGCTAAATAATATAAAATATATTAGTTCATATTAGAGGCCAATATGTTGATTAAAAAAAAGATTTACTCTCGAAAATCTGACGATTTGTGTGTGGTATGATCATTTTCATGCAATCTTGCGTATCAGCATGTGTTTTGAGTGAATGCCTGCATGCATGTACAAAAGTGCTTCTTAGGAGCTGAAACGCGGTTTGCCGCAGTCTCATCGCTCTAGCGCCTTTCTTTAATGCTTTTTCGTGAATCTTTATGTAAGCGCATACATCTGACAAGCTTGAAATGGGCTGTTTCACCTTGTTTCCATGAAACATGATAGGACAGAATGTTTGTGTCAGATATCGGGAAAAAACCGCCTTTTTTTACAATATTTTATGCTAAATAATATAAAATATGTTAGTTCATATTAGAGGCCAATATGTTGATTAAAAAAAAGATTTACTCTCGAAAATCTGATGATTTGTGTGTGGTTTGATCATTTTCATGCAATCTTGCGTATCAGCATGTGTTTTGAGTGAATGCCTGCATGCATGTACAAAAGTGCTTCTCAGTAGCTGAATAGCCGTTTGCCGCAGTCTCATCTCGCTAGCGTCTTTCTTTAATGCTTTTTCGTGAATTTTTATGTAAGCGCATACATCTGACAAGTTTGAAATGGGCTGTTTCACCTTGTTTCCATGAAACATGATAGGACAGTGTTTGTGTCAGATATCGGGAAAAAAAACGCCTTTATTACAATACTTTATGCTAAATAATATAAAATATATTAGTTCATATTAGAGGCCAATATGTTGATTAAAAAAAAGATTTACTCTCGAAAATCTGATGATCTGTGTGAGGTATGATCATTTTCATGCAATCTTGCGTATCAGCATGTGTTTTGAGTGAATGCCTGCATGCATGTACAAAAGTGCTTCTTAGGAGCTGAAACGCGGTTTGCCGCAGTCTCAGCGCTGTAGCGTCTTTCTTTAATGCTTTTTCGTGAAATCTATGTAAGCGCATACATCTGACAAGCTTGAAATGGGCTGTTTCACCTTGTTTCAATGAAACATGATAGGACAGAATGTTTGTGTCAGATATCGGGAAAAAAACGCCTTTTTTACAATATTTTATGCTAAATAATATAAAATATATTAGTTCATATTAGAGGCCAATTATGTTGATTAAAAAAAAGATTTACTCTCGAAAATCTGATGATTTGTGTGTGGTTTGATCATTTTCATGCAATCTTGCGTATCAGCATGTGTTTTGAGTGAATGCCTGCATGCATGTACAAAAGTGCTTCTTAGGAGCTGAAACGCGGTTTGCCGCAGTCTCAGCGCTGTAGCGTCTTTCTTTAATGCTTTTTCGTGAAATCTATGTAAGCGCATACATCTGACAAGCTTGAAATGGGCTGTTTCACCTTGTTTCAATGAAACATGATAGGACAGAATGTTTGTGTCAGATATCGGGAAAAAAACGCCTTTTTTACAATATTTTATGCTAAATAATATAAAATATATTAGTTCATATTAGAGGCCAATTATGTTGATTAAAAAAAAGATTTACTCTCGAAAATCTGATGATTTGTGTGTGGTTTGATCATTTTCATGCAATCTTGCGTATCAGCATGTGTTTTGAGTGAATGCCTGCATGCATGTACAAAAGTGCTTCTCAGGAGCTGAATAGCCGTTTGCCGCAGTCTCATCTCTCTAGCGTCTTTCTTTAATGCTTTTTCGTGAATTTTTATGTAAGCGCATACATCTGACAAGTTTGAAATGGGCTGTTTCACCTTGTTTCCATGAAACATGATAGGACAGTGTTTGTGTCAGATATCGGGAAAAAAAACGCCTTTATTACAATACTTTATGCTAAATAATATAAAATATATTAGTTCATATTAGAGGCCAATATGTTGATTAAAAAAAAGATTTACTCTCGAAAATCTGATGATCTGTGTGAGGTATGATCATTTTCATGCAATCTTGCGTATCAGCATGTGTTTTGAGTGAATGCCTGCATGCATGTACAAAAGTGCTTCTTAGGAGCTGAAACGCGGTTTGCCGCAGTCTCAGCGCTGTAGCGTCTTTCTTTAATGCTTTTTCGTGAAATCTATGTAAGCGCATACATCTGACAAGCTTGAAATGGGCTGTTTCATCTTGTTTCAATGAAACATGATAGGACAGAATGTTTGTGTCAGATATCGGGAAAAAAACGCCTTTTTTACAATATTTTATGCTAAATAATATAAAATATATTAGTTCATATTAGAGGCCAATTATGTTGATTAAAAAAAAGATTTACTCTCGAAAATCTGATGATTTGTGTGTGGTTTGATCATTTTCATGCAATCTTGCGTATCAGCATGTGTTTTGAGTGAATGCCTGCATGCATGTACAAAAGTGCTTCTTAGGAGCTGAAACGCGGTTTGCCGCAGTCTCAGCGCTGTAGCGTCTTTCTTTAATGCTTTTTCGTGAAATCTATGTAAGCGCATACATCTGACAAGCTTGAAATGGGCTGTTTCACCTTGTTTCCATGAAACATGATAGGACAGATTGTTTGTGTCAGATATCCGGAAAAAAAAACGCCTTTATTACAATACTTTATGCTAAATAATATAAAATATATTAGTTCATATTAGAGGCCAATATGTTGATTAAAAAAAGATTTACTCTCGAAAATCTGATGATCTGTGTGAGGTATGATCATTTTCATGCAATCTTGCATATCAGCATGTGTTTTGAGTGAATGCCTGCATGCATGTACAAAAGTGCTTCTTAGGAGCTGAAACGCGGTTTGCCGCAGTCTCAGCGCTGTAGCGTCTTTCTTTAATGCTTTTCGTGAATCTTTATGTAAGCGCATACATCTGACAAGCTTGAAATGGGCTGTTTCACCTTGTTTCAATGAAACATGATAGGACAGAATGTTTGTGTCAGATATCGGGAAAAAAACGCCTTTTTTACAATATTTTATGCTAAATAATATAAAATATATTAGTTCATATTAGAGGCCAATATGTTGATTAAAAAAAAGATTTACTCTCGAAAATCTGATGATTTGTGTGTGGTTTGATCATTTTCATGCAATCTTGCGTATCAGCATGTGTTTTGAGTGAATGCCTGCATGCATGTACAAAAGTGCTTCTTAGGAGCTGAAACGCGGTTTGCCGCAGTCTCAGCGCTGTAGCGTCTTTCTTTAATGCTTTTTCGTGAAATCTATGTAAGCGCATACATCTGACAAGCTTGAAATGGGCTGTTTCACCTTGTTTCAATGAAACATGATAGGACAGAATGTTTGTGTCAGATATCGGGAAAAAAACGCCTTTTTTACAATATTTTATGCTAAATAATATAAAATATATTAGTTCATATTAGAGGCCAATTATGTTGATTAAAAAAAAGATTTACTCTCGAAAATCTGATGATTTGTGTGTGGTTTGATCATTTTCATGCAATCTTGCGTATCAGCATGTGTTTTGAGTGAATGCCTGCATGCATGTACAAAAGTGCTTCTTAGGAGCTGAAACGCGGTTTGCCGCAGTCTCAGCGCTGTAGCGTCTTTCTTTAATGCTTTTTCGTGAAATCTATGTAAGCGCATACATCTGACAAGCTTGAAATGGGCTGTTTCACCTTGTTTCAATGAAACATGATAGGACAGAATGTTTGTGTCAGATATCGGGAAAAAAACGCCTTTTTTACAATATTTTATGCTAAATAATATAAAATATATTAGTTCATATTAGAGGCCAATTATGTTGATTAAAAAAAAGATTTACTCTCGAAAATCTGATGATTTGTGTGTGGTTTGATCATTTTCATGCAATCTTGCGTATCAGCATGTGTTTTGAGTGAATGCCTGCATGCATGTACAAAAGTGCTTCTCAGGAGCTGAATAGCCGTTTGCCGCAGTCTCATCTCTCTAGCGTCTTTCTTTAATGCTTTTTCGTGAATTTTTATGTAAGCGCATACATCTGACAAGTTTGAAATGGGCTGTTTCACCTTGTTTCCATGAAACATGATAGGACAGTGTTTGTGTCAGATATCGGGAAAAAAAACGCCTTTATTACAATACTTTATGCTAAATAATATAAAATATATTAGTTCATATTAGAGGCCAATATGTTGATTAAAAAAAAGATTTACTCTCGAAAATCTGATGATCTGTGTGAGGTATGATCATTTTCATGCAATCTTGCGTATCAGCATGTGTTTTGAGTGAATGCCTGCATGCATGTACAAAAGTGTTTCTTAGGAGCTGAAACGCGGTTTGCCGCAGTCTCAGCGCTGTAGCGTCTTTCTTTAATGCTTTTTCGTGAAATCTATGTAAGCGCATACATCTGACAAGCTTGAAATGGGCTGTTTCACCTTGTTTCAATGAAACATGATAGGACAGAATGTTTGTGTCAGATATCGGGAAAAAAACGCCTTTTTTACAATATTTTATGCTAAATAATATAAAATATATTAGTTCATATTAGAGGCCAATTATGTTGATTAAAAAAAAGATTTACTCTCGAAAATCTGATGATTTGTGTGTGGTTTGATCATTTTCATGCAATCTTGCGTATCAGCATGTGTTTTGAGTGAATGCCTGCATGCATGTACAAAAGTGCTTCTTAGGAGCTGAAACGCGGTTTGCCGCAGTCTCAGCGCTGTAGCGTCTTTCTTTAATGCTTTTTCGTGAAATCTATGTAAGCGCATACATCTGACAAGCTTGAAATGGGCTGTTTCACCTTGTTTCCATGAAACATGATAGGACAGATTGTTTGTGTCAGATATCCGGAAAAAAAAACGCCTTTATTACAATACTTTATGCTAAATAATATAAAATATATTAGTTCATATTAGAGGCCAATATGTTGATTAAAAAAAGATTTACTCTCGAAAATCTGATGATCTGTGTGAGGTATGATCATTTTCATGCAATCTTGCATATCAGCATGTGTTTTGAGTGAATGCCTGCATGCATGTACAAAAGTGCTTCTTAGGAGCTGAAACGCGGTTTGCCGCAGTCTCAGCGCTGTAGCGTCTTTCTTTAATGCTTTTCGTGAATCTTTATGTAAGCGCATACATCTGACAAGCTTGAAATGGGCTGTTTCACCTTGTTTCAATGAAACATGATAGGACAGAATGTTTGTGTCAGATATCGGGAAAAAAACGCCTTTTTTACAATATTTTATGCTAAATAATATAAAATATATTAGTTCATATTAGAGGCCAATATGTTGATTAAAAAAAAGATTTACTCTCGAAAATCTGATGATTTGTGTGTGGTTTGATCATTTTCATGCAATCTTGCGTATCAGCATGTGTTTTGAGTGAATGCCTGCATGCATGTACAAAAGTGCTTCTTAGGAGCTGAAACGCGGTTTGCCGCAGTCTCAGCGCTGTAGCGTCTTTCTTTAATGCTTTTTCGTGAAATCTATGTAAGCGCATACATCTGACAAGCTTGAAATGGGCTGTTTCACCTTGTTTCAATGAAACATGATAGGACAGAATGTTTGTGTCAGATATCGGGAAAAAAACGCCTTTTTTACAATATTTTATGCTAAATAATATAAAATATATTAGTTCATATTAGAGGCCAATTATGTTGATTAAAAAAAAGATTTACTCTCGAAAATCTGATGATTTGTGTGTGGTTTGATCATTTTCATGCAATCTTGCGTATCAGCATGTGTTTTGAGTGAATGCCTGCATGCATGTACAAAAGTGCTTCTCAGGAGCTGAAAAGCCGTTTGCCGCAGTCTCATCGCTGTCTCTAGCGTCTTTCTTTAATGCTTTTTCGTGAATCTTTATGTAAGCGCATACATCTGACAAGCTTGAAATGGGCTGTTTCACCTTGTTTCCATGAAACATGATAGGACAGATTGTTTGTGTCAGATATCCGGAAAAAAAAACGCCTTTATTACAATACTTTATGCTAAATAATATAAAATATATTAGTTCATATTAGAGGCCAATATGTTGATTAAAAAAAGATTTACTCTCGAAAATCTGATGATCTGTGTGAGGTATGATCATTTTCATGCAATCTTGCATATCAGCATGTGTTTTGAGTGAATGCCTGCATGCATGTACAAAAGTGCTTCTTAGGAGCTGAAACGC
Source organism: Tachysurus fulvidraco (assembly GCF_022655615.1). NCBI lineage: Eukaryota > Metazoa > Chordata > Actinopteri > Siluriformes > Bagridae > Tachysurus > Tachysurus fulvidraco. The sequence continues at coordinate 27,149,387 of NC_062531.1, read as the reverse complement.
GGTTTGCCGCAGTCTCAGCGCTGTAGCGTCTTTCTTTAATGCTTTTCGTGAATCTTTATGTAAGCGCATACATCTGACAAGCTTGAAATGGGCTGTTTCACCTTGTTTCAATGAAACATGATAGGACAGAATGTTTGTGTCAGATATCGGGAAAAAAACGCCTTTTTTACAATATTTTATGCTAAATAATATAAAATATATTAGTTCATATTAGAGGCCAATATGTTGATTAAAAAAAAGATTTACTCTCGAAAATCTGATGATTTGTGTGTGGTTTGATCATTTTCATGCAATCTTGCGTATCAGCATGTGTTTTGAGTGAATGCCTGCATGCATGTACAAAAGTGCTTCTCAGGAGCTGAAAAGCCGTTTGCCGCAGTCTCATCGCTCTAGCGTCTTTCTTTAATGCTTTTTCGTGAATCTTTATGTAAGCGCATACATCTGACAAGCTTGAAATGGGCTGTTTCACCTTGTTTCCATGAAACATGATAGGACAGATTGTTTGTGTCAGATATCCGGAAAAAAAAACGCCTTTATTACAATACTTTATGCTAAATAATATAAAATATATTAGTTCATATTAGAGGCCAATATGTTGATTAAAAAAAGATTTACTCTCGAAAATCTGATGATCTGTGTGAGGTATGATCATTTTCATGCAATCTTGCATATCAGCATGTGTTTTGAGTGAATGCCTGCATGCATGTACAAAAGTGCTTCTCAGGAGCTGAAAAGCCGTTTGCCGCAGTCTCATCGCTCTAGCGCCTTTCTTTAATGCTTTTTCGTGAATCTTTATGTAAGCGCATACATCTGACAAGCTTGAAATAGGCTGTTTCACCTTGTTTCCATGAAACATGATAGGACAGAATGTTTGTGTCAGATATCGGGAAAAAAACGCCTTTTTTACAATATTTTATGCTAAATAATATAAAATATATTAGTTCATATTAGAGGCCAATATGTTGATTAAAAAAAAGATTTACTCTCGAAAATCTGATGATCTGTGTGAGGTATGATCATTTTCATGCAATCTTGCGTATCAGCATGTGTTTTGAGTGAATGCCTGCATGCATGTACAAAAGTGCTTCTCAGGAGCTGAATAGCCGTTTGCCGCAGTCTCATCTCTCTAGCGTCTTTCTTTAATGCTTTTTCGTGAATTTTTATGTAGGCGCATACATCTGACAAGTTTGAAATGGGCTGTTTCACCTTGTTTCCATGAAACATGATAGGACAGTGTTTGTGTCAGATATCGGGAAAAAAAACGCCTTTATTACAATACTTTATGCTAAATAATATAAAATATATTAGTTCATATTAGAGGCCAATATGTTGATTAAAAAAAAGATTTACTCTCGAAAATCTGACGATTTGTGTGTGGTATGATCATGTTCATGCAATCTTGCGTATCAGCATGTGTTTTGAGTGAATGCCTGCATGCATGTACAAAAGTGCTTCTCAGGAGCTGAAAAGCCGTTTGCCGCGGTCTCAGTGCTCTAGCGCCTTTCTTTAATGCTTTTTCGTGAATCCTTATGTAAGCGCATACATCTGACAAGCTTGAAATGGGCTGTTTCACCTTGTTTCAATGAAACATGATAGGACAGAATGTTTGTGTCAGATATCGGGAAAAAAACGCCTTTTTTACAATATTTTATGCTAAATAATATAAAATATATTAGTTCATATTAGAGGCCAATATGTTGATTAAAAAAAGATTTACTCTCGAAAATCTGACGATTTGTGTGTGGTATGATCATTTTCATGCAATCTTGCGTATCAGCATGTGTTTTGAGTGAATGCCTGCATGCATGTACAAAAGTGCTTCTTAGGAGCTGAAACGCGGTTTGCCGCAGTCTCATCGCTCTAGCGCCTTTCTTTAATGCTTTTTCGTGAATCTTTATGTAAGCGCATACATCTGACAAGCTTGAAATGGGCTGTTTCACCTTGTTTCCATGAAACATGATAGGACAGAATGTTTGTGTCAGATATCGGGAAAAAACCGCCTTTTTTTACAATATTTTATGCTAAATAATATAAAATATGTTAGTTCATATTAGAGGCCAATAAAAATTAAAAAAAAAATTTTAAAAGATTAAAAGATTAAAAAAAAGATTTACTCTCGAAAATCTGATGATCTGTGTGAGGTATGATCATTTTCATGCAATCTTGCGTATCAGCATGTGTTTTGAGTGAATGCCTGCATGCATGTACAAAAGTGCTTCTCAGGAGCTGAAAAGCCGTTTGCCGCAGTCTCAGCGCTCTAGCGCCTTTCTTTAAAGCATTAAATCCTCTAAAAACATGAAAAAACCTATTTACCTAGTAAAGTTTATACTCTCAAGATTTTTTTTAAGCCCACACACAAAGCATAATATGATTCATAGCCGTCATCTATTTGAAATTTTTTTTGGAGTAAACTGACCTAGGTGGCGCTAGACCAGTTTTTCCCTTAGCTTTAGACGCTTCCCTTTCTTCACTGGGGTAATATTTTCCAAAACCAATATCCCACAAAAATCCCCACAGGTCCAAGGAACTGGAATCTGTAAGCCTAAACACTTTGGTCGCCTCGCAAATATTCCGTTTGTGTTCCGAAAACTGGAAACAGTAGTGCGCCACCATCTTGTTTTTCGGCTTTAACTTCTCATTGGGGGTTTCAAAAATTTACGTCATATTTATAGCCCAGGGCCTAACGAATCAAACAAGCCTTCACTTGAGCCAATCGGTGCTTGTATTGCAGAGATAGATGGCTGAGAAACCAATGATGTCATGACATCATTTTTGGAAACCCGCATTTGACTGACAATTACTCCTTCCAATAGCAATGAAATGGTCCGGGACCTCTACAGCTCTTTAGCCAATAAGGAGACGATTCCAACGGTATGCAACATGTCACATCTCCGAAGCCTGAGGCACGCAAAGAAATTATTAAGGTACGCAAAGAAATTATTGCGCAATCCTCGACTTTTTCTCACTCACACTGCTCAGGGTGTCAGGTTACAGGCCTTTTTTCACAGCAGACTTGTAGACAGAGAGGCTCTGTGTGTTTTAGGCCTTTTAAACTGAGCATGCAGTCTTTTAATTCAAAGTTATACAGTAAACAAGTACACAAAAACACATGACCGGACAGACATGTCCGTAGAAAAATATTTTTATTGAAGCCAATTTTGGGTCTTTTGACTTGAATTTTTTTTGGTGAAAGCCAAGACATGTGGCTATGACCCTCAGTTGTTATTTGGTCCCTAACATGTTCCAGAGAAATAAGATTAAACAGTTTATCAGGAAAACAACTCATGCGGAAATCAAAACCTTCCATTCTAGCCTCTGTAACTTTGTGCCAGTAAGGCCTAGAATCAATCTGACACTTGTATCTGAAACTAGAGAATCTCTTCTTTCCAATGAGACCAGGTATGTGTCCCCTCTGTGTCAAAGTATGTGGGAGCTGTACCACTTTTTGTTGGGTAGGTCATGTAGGCGAAAAACCTGCAATAGGGGGCGAGATCCCTAAGAGTGTTTTGAACTTCTCACTGATACTTTTGTGATTCACTGTGTTTTGACAAGATTATAGCCTTGATATTTTGTTTCTTATTCAAAAGTGGTGACAGAAAAAACTCAGCACCCCCAACCTGAAAAAATTATACTTCTAGTTTTAAATCACTATCCTTTTTACTTTTACTTGAGTAGATTTGTGAAGAAGAAGCTGTACTCCTACTCCGCTACATAAGGCTACAATGAGCTCGTTACTTTTCTTTTTACCTCTTTGGTATTCTACGCATTAATTATGTTGGCTTTGTAGAAGCCAACATTCTGATTTCCGTTATAAGCTTTATTATGATATTATTATGATAATTCTGATTAATTCCATTCTGATTTCCGTTATAAGCTTATTATTATTATTATTATTATTATTATTATTATTATTATTATTATTATTATTATTATTATTATTATGTTGGCTTCTACAAAGCCAACATTCTGATTTCCGTTATAGCTTATAATTATTATTATTATTATTTTTATTCTTATTATTCTTAGACAAAAACTTTATTAAAAAAATGCGGCCTAAGATGTCACGTGTAGCCCCGCCCCCAAAACAAGCAAAATTAAAAATTTACACAACATGAACATGTGACATATCAAAACACTCAGCACAATGAGGGGAACTGCCCCACGTGTATTCTGGTCACGTCACGTGACGTCACGTGATGTCACATGTAGCCCCGCCCCCAAAACAAGTGAAATCAAACATTTGCACAAGATGGACATGTGACAAATCAAAACACTCAGCACATTGAGGGGAACTGCCCCATGGGTATTCTGGTCACGTCACGTGACGTCACGTGATTTCACATGTAGCCCGGCCCGAAAAAGAAGCAAAATTAAAAATTTGCACAACATGGACATGTGACATATCAAAACACTCAGCACAATGAGGGGAACTGCCCCACGGGTATTATGGTCATGTCACGTGACGTCACGTGATGTCACATGTAGCCCCGCCCCAAAAACAAGCAAAATTTAAAATTTGCACAAGATGGACATGTGACATATCAAAACACTCAGCACAATGAGGGGAACTGCCCCACGGGTATTATGGGCACGTCACGTGACGTCACATGTAGCCCTGCCCCCAAAACAAGAGAAATCAAAATTTTGCACAACATGGACATGTAACATATCAAAACACTCAGCACTATGAGAGGAACTACCTCACGGGTATTCGGATCACGTCACATGCTCATATCCGCTCACCTCCAATAGTATTGGCACTCTAGCGGTCCAGTAGCTTTTACAATCTTTTTGTCAACTCGCCTCCAAAATGCACCGGCCTTGGCGAATACTTGCACCGTCAAAGCCAACATCAAAGTTTGTCGTGATGAACTTTACAAATCTAGTTATTATTATTATTATTATTAGACAAAAATTTATTTAAAAAAATGCGGCCCAGGGCGTTCGAGCCACATGCACCAAATTCGGATATGTCGTAGGCCCTGGTCTGAAGTTTGTTGCTTCTATTTTTCTAAGCGATCGGAATTCCGGCATTCCCGGTTCGGAAGCTCAAAGTGGCCTTTTTTCCTATAGACTTCCATTATAAACTTCTGAGGTTTGTATTCGGCAAGTTTTCGAGCGATTTACACCGAACTCGGACAGGTTCTTTAGGACCTTACTCCGGACCAAATTTTTATTTCGGAGTTCCGATGGAATTTTCGGTTTTCCCGTAGTCGACGATCGAACATCCCATAGACTTGAATAGGGAATTCCGAAAAGTCCTCTAAGCTCTCACACATGCAATACATCCAACATTAAGAATTGCATGTACTGTTCTATGCAGTATAATAAGTAGAATCCCATAATGACTGCAGTATTGACATGAAATGTCCAAACCCTCAGTAGCCACTTTTTGCCAAAAGATTTGGCACCCCACCGGGTATTCTGGTGACGTCACTCGACACCACGTGACGTCAAATGTAGCCCCGCCCCCAAAACAAGCGAAATCAAAAATTTGCACAACATGGACATGTGACATATCAAAACACTCAGCACAATGAGGGGAATTGCCCCACGGGTATTCTGGTCACGTGAGGTCACGTGAGGTCACGTGACATCACGTGAAAATTAAAAATTTGCAAAACAGGGACATGTGACATATCAAAACACTCAGCACAATGAGGGGAACTGCCCCATGGGTATTCTGGTAACGTCACATGACGTCACGTGATGTCACATGTAGCCCCGCCCCAAAAACAAGCAAAATTTAAAATTTGCACAACTTGGACATGTGACATATCAAAACACTCAGCACAATGAGGGGAACTGCCCCACGGGTATTATTGGCACGTCACGTGACGTCACATGTAGCCCTGCCCCCAAAACAAGAGAAATCAAAATTTTGCACAACATGGACATGTGACATATCAAAACACTCAGCACTATGAGAGGAACTACCTCACGGGTATTCGGATCACGTCACATGCTCATATCCGCTCACCTCCAATAGTATTGGCACTCTAGCGGTCTAGTAGCTTTCACAATCTTTTTGTCAACTTGCCTCCAAAATGCACCGGCCTTTGCGAATTCTTGCACTGTCAAAGCCAACATCAAAGTTTGTCGCGACGAACTTTACAAATATAGTTATTATTATTATTATTATTATTATTATTATTATTATTATTTTTGGACAAAAATTTATTAAAAAAATGCGGCCTAGGGCGTTCGAGCCACATGCACCAAATTTGGATATGTCGTAGACGCTGGTCTGAAGTTTGTTGCTTCTATTTTACTAAGCGATCGGAATTCCAGCATTCCCGGTTCGGAAGCTCAAAGTGGCCTTTTTTCCCATAGACTTCCATTATAAACTTTTGAGCTTTGTAATTCGGCAAGTTTTCGAGCGATTTACACCGAACTCGGCAGGTTCTTTAGGACCTTACTACGGACCAAATTTTTATTTCGGAGTTCCGATGGAATTTTTGGTTTTCCCATAGTCGACGATCGAACATCCCATAGACTTGAATAGGGAATTCCGAAAAGTCCTCTAAGCTCTCACACATGCAATACATCCAACATTAAGAATTGCATGTACTGTTCTATGTAGTATAATAAGTAGAATCCCATAATGACTGCAGTATTGACATAAAATGTCCAAACCCTCAGTAGCCACTTTTTGCCAAAAGTATTGGCACCCCACCGGGTATTCTGGTGACGTCACTCGACACCACGTGACGTCACATGTAGCCCCGCCCCCAAAACAAGCGAAATTAAAAATTTGCACAACATGGACATGTGACACATCAAAACACTCAGCACAATGAGGGGAACTGCCCCACGGGTATTCTGGTCACGTCATGTCACGTAAGGTCATGTGACATCACGTGAAAATTAAAAATTGCACAACATGGACATGTGACATATCAAAACACTCAGCACAATGAGGGAAACTTCCCCATTGGTATTATGGTGACGTCACGTGACATCACGTGATGTCACATGTAGCCCCACCCCAAAAACAAGCAAAATTAAAAATTTGCACAAGATGGACATGTGACATATCAAAACACTCAGCACAATGAGGGGAACTGCCCCACGGGTATTATGGTCACGTCACATTACGTCACGTGTAGCCCCACCCCCAAAACAAGCGAAATCAAAAATTTGCACAACATGGACATGTGACATATCAAAACACTCAGCACAATGAGGGGAACTGCCCCACGGGTATTCTGGTCATATCACGAGACGTCACGTGTAGCCACGCCCCCAAAACAAGCGAAATCAAAAATTTGCGCAACATGGACATGTGACATATCAAAACACTCAGCACATTGAGGGGAACTGCCCCACGGGTATTCTGGTCATGTCACGTGACTTCAAGTGACGACACGTGAAAATTTAAAATTTGCACAACATGGACATGTGACATATCAAAACACTCAGCACAATGAGGGGAACTGCCCCATGGGTATTATGGTCACGTCACGTGACGCCATGTGTAGCCACGCCCCCAAAACAAGCGAAATCAAAAATTTGCACAACATGGACATGTGACATATCAAAACACTCAGCACAATGAGGGGAACTGCCCCACGGGTGTTATGGTCACGTCACATGACGTCACGTGAGGTCACGTGAAGTCACTTGAAAATTAAAAATTTTCACAACATGGACATGTGACATATCAAAACACTCAGCACAATGAGGGGAACTGCCCTACGGATATTATGGTCACGTCACGTCACGTCACGTGAGGTCACGTGTAGCCCCGCCCCCAAAACAAGCAAAACTAAAAATTTGCACAACATGGACATGTGACATATCAAAACACTCAGCACAATGAGGGGAACTGCCCCACGGGTATTATGGTCACGTCACGTGACGTCAAGTGATGTCACATGTAGCCCCGCCCCAAAAACAAGCAAAATTAAAAATTTGCACAGCATGGATATGTGATATATCAAAAAATGCAGCACAATGAGGGGAACTGCCCCACGGGTATTATGGTCACGTCACATGACGTCACGTGATGTCACATGTAGCCCCGCCCCAGAAACAAGCAAAATTAAAAATTTGCACAGCATGGACATGCGATATATCAAAACACTCAGCACAATGAGGGGAACTGCCCACGGATTTTATGGTGACGTCACGTGATGTCACATGTAGCCCCGCCCCAAAAACAAGCAAAATTAAAAATTTGCACAGCATGGACATGCGATATATCAAAACACTCAGCACAATGAGGGGAACTGCCCCATGGATATTATGGTGATGTCACGTGACGTCACGTGTAGCCCCGCCCCCAAAACAAGCGAAATCAAACATTTGCACAACATGGACATGTGACATATCAAAACACTCAGCACAGTGAGGGGAACTGCCCTACGGGTATTCGGATCACGTCACATGCTCATGGCCGATCACCTCCAAAAGTATTGGCACCCTAGCGGTCCAGTAGCTTTCACAATCTTTCTGTCCACTCGCCTCCAAAATGCACCGGCCTTTGCGAATTCTTGCACCGTCAAAGCCAACATCAAAGTTTGTTGCGACGAACTTTACAAATCTAGTTATTATTATTATTATTATTATTCTTAGACAAAAAATTTTTAAAAAAAATGTGGCCCAGGGCGTTCGAGCCACATGCACCAAATTCGGATATGTCGTAGACCCTGGTCTGAAGTTTGTTGCTTCTATTTTTCTAAGCGATCGGAATTCCGGCATTCCCGGTACGGAAGCTCAAAGTGGCCTTTTTTCCCATAGACTTCCATTATAAACTTTTGAGGTTTGTAATTCGGTAAGTTTTCGAGTGATTTACACCGAACTCAGACAGATTCTTTAGGACCTCACTCCGGACGAAGTTTTTATTTCGGAGTTCCGACGGAATTTTCGGTTTTCCCATAGTCGACGATCGAACATCCCATAGACTTGAATAGGGAATTCCGAAAAGTCCTCTAAGCTCTCACACACACAATTACATCCAACATTAAGAATTGCATGTACTGTTCTATGCAGTATAATAAGTAGAATCCCATAATGACTGCAGTATTGACATGAAATGTCCAAACCCTCAGTAGCCACTTTTTGCCAAAAGTATTGGCACCCCACCGGGTATTCTGGTGACGTCACTCGACACCACATGACGTCACGTGTAGCCCCGCCCCCAAAACAAGCGAAATCAAAAATTTACACAACATGGACATGTGACATATCAAAACACTCAGCCCAATGAGGGGAACTGCCCCATGGGTATTCTGGTCACGTCACGTGACGTCACGTGTAGCCCCGCCCCCTAAACAAGCAAAATCTAAAATTTGCACAACATGGACATGTGACATATCAAAACACTCAGCACAATGAAGGAAACTACCCCACGGGTATTCTGGTCACGTCACGTGACGTCACGTGTAGCCCCGCCCCCAAAACAAGCGAAATCAAAAACTTGCACAACATAGACATGTGACATATCAAAACACTCAGCACAATGAGGGGAACGGCCCCACGGGTATTATGGTCATGTCACGTGACGTCACATGTAGCCCAGCACCAAAAACAAGCAAAATTAAAAATTTGCACAACATGGACATGTGACATATCAAAACACTCAGCACATTGAGGGGAACTGCCCCACGGATATTATGGTCATGTCACGTGACGTCACGTGATGTCACATGTAGCCCAGCACCAAAAACAAGCAAAATTAAAAATTTGCACAACATGGACATGTGACATATCAAAACACTCAGCACAATGAGGGGAACTGCCCCACGGGTATTCTGGTCACGTCACATGACGTCACGTGAGGTCACGTGTACCCCTCCCCCAAAACAAGCGAAATCAAAAATTTGCACAACATGGACATGTGACATATCAAAACACTCAGCACATTGAGGGGAACTGCCCCACGGGTATTCTGGTCACGTCACGTGACGTCACGTGTAGCCCCGCCCCCAAAACAAGCGAAATCAAAAATTTGCACAACATGGACATGTGACATATCAAAACACTCAGCACAATGAGGGGAACTGCCCCACGGGTATTCTGGTCACGTCACGTGACGTCACGTGTAGCCCCGCCCCCAAAAGAAGCGAAATAAAAATTTTGCACAATCTGGACATGTCACATATCAAAACACTCAGCACAATGAAGGGAACTACCCCACGGGTATTATGGTCACGTCACATGCTCATGTCCGATCACCTCCAAAAGTATTGGCACCCTAGCGGTCCAGTAGCTTTCACACTCTTTCTGTCCACTCAACTCCAAAATGCACCGGCCTTTGCGAATACTTGCACCGTCAAAGCCAACATCAAAGTTTGTTGCGACGAACTTTACAAATCTAGTTTTAATGTTTTTTTTTTGACAGGGAGAGAAACTTCCGCTAAGGCGTGACTGTGTTTCACCAATGAAACGTAGTTGTGCAGTCTTGTCACGTTACTATACTCAATCTCAGCGGGAGGACAGGTTAGTTAGCAACACAAAGTTGAAGTTTAACGGTGAAGTTTAATAGTGACATAACTGAGTGATTTTTTGGTGAAATAGTTTGTTTCTTCATGTTTTCACACACGCTTTACGTTGACCGGTGTGCAGTTTTCTGTTCAGCATGCCTGGTATGAAATGTGTGTGTTTCCTTCTGTTGTTCTGTCACTGGAGACACACACACAGTTTATGAGAATTGATGGGCTGCCTCATTCTAGTTCTGCCTGGTAAAAAAGTAAAAAGGTTTGGAAATTTGTGTTACGTGTGCGTATTTATTTTTTATTTATTTGATTTATTAAGTACTTGAATTTTCCTGAATTATTTTAATTTAAGCTATTTTGTAATTAATTAATTTTAATTTATTTTATTGATTGGATGAGCCATAATTTGCCTAAAGATTATTTTGTATTTTTGTCTGCCTGATTGTTGTGTTACAAAATAAATTAGACCTTACTCAACAGTTACTCAGTACTTGAGTAGTTTTTAACCAACCTCTTATTCAAGTAATTATTTGGATGTCTACTTTTTACTTTTATTTGAGTCATATTATTCTGAAGTAACAGTACTTTTACTTGAGTACAATTTTGGCTACTCTACCCACCTCTGTATATATACACCTACAGTTTTGATCTTAGGCTTTTCAATAATCAGCATTTAATGTGTTATTTTAAAAAAGACTACAATTTTTTGATTAAAACTAGACTAAAATGACGAGACTTTTAGTCAACTAAAACTTGTGAATATGTGAATGACTAAATATGACTAAAACTAACAAGGACATTTGGCCCAAGACTAAGACTAAATTAAAAATAGGTGACGAAAATGAACACTATTTCAATCACTATTTCACTATTTTCACACCCATTCTTTCGGAAACATCTTGCTGTCACTTGCAGTGAAACACCAGTTGTTGATGGCTTTTCACTTTTATCATTCAGAAAACTTTAAACCATCACTTTCTGTTTCACATGTGTCCAATGTCAATTTGGATTTGCTACATAATTTCCAAACAAATCTTTAATAGTGATGGCAAACACTGCATCTTGTTACGGAACAAGATATACAGTAAAGGTATGATTCTGACTTATGGTTCCACTGCTGGACTTCCAGACTTTGTTCAGATACACCAGCTGATGGTTGTAAACAACTCTGTAGGCTTTATAGTGAAAACACATAGAGCCTGTTACAATGAGCATTTGAGGTCTTTTGAACTGGATGCACCTGGCCGTGTTAAAGTACTTCTCCAGGAAGACTTGAGTGAGCTGCATACTGTACACTGTCAGGGGAAAGTGTATGGTGATTTTGAAGCGTATGTTTTAATGTAAAAAAAACAAACAAAGAAAGCAAAAATAAACTACCTCCCTCCACACTCTTCTATGGTAACAATACAGAGTCTAGAGAAAGAATGGGTGGAGCTTCTTGATGAAGTCAAGATAAGGGATAACTGGAGAAATATTAATATAAAAATGGCCAGAACTTTCTCCTACTGCCATCAGGATATAGTTGAAAATAGTCCTTCAATAGCAAGTATTCAGTAAAGATGGCCTGCTTTGTTCGACACCTCTCAGGTATCTACATTTATTTCCTTGTTTTAATTTTGCTCTAAATTTGTCTGAGATTTGAGTAATGTATTGTTGTCTTTTTAGGTCAAAGAAGAATTCAGGAGGTTAACAGCTGTTGAGCTGGAAACAACATTCATGGCCAACCTGGACAAACACACAGATGCTGTCTTTGTTTCGCACCAAGGAAGGAAATGCTGGACAGCAAATTAGTGAAATTTTGAGTATGCTAAACCAGGTATGTGGCTAGTTTGTTGTCAAAAGGATTGTAATAAGTACCAGAACTTCAGTACCATGTTGAAATTGAAATGTTAAAGGGTTAGTTCACGCAAAAATGAAACTTCTGTCATCAATTACTCACCTTCATGTCGTTCCACACCTGTAAGAACTTCATTCATCTTCAGAACACAAATTAAGATATTTTTGATGAAATCCGATGGTATCTGATCCGAACACATAAGCTGCAAGAAAGTTGAAACATGGTTAAAATAATCATCATAAATACATTGGTTCATCTTTAATGTTATGAAGCAATAATACTTTTTGTATGCATGGATATAGATTTGTTCGTTCTTTATAAACTTTTTAAATCATGAAAGTTATAATTGTGTAGGCTGACTATGGAGGGACAGAAATCACACAGATTTCATCAAAAAGATTTTTTGATTGAGTTTTTGTTCCAAAGATGAATGAAAGTATTACGGATGTGGAACAACATGAGAGTGAACTAACCCTTTTAAATGATGACCCACAAAAATTTTAAATTCTGTTATTGTTTACTCATTCTTGTGACATCCCTGATGTATATCATCTTTGTTCAGATGAGCCCAAACTTAAATTTTTAGAAATGTAATCCATCTCTGAGTCTATATGCAAGTGGTTGGATACCACCAAGTTGACGCTTTAAAAACCAATGTAAAGCGAATATATTACTGTCGCATACAACTGTAGTGTATGAATCTACTGTATGTCTCCAGAGTAGAAAGATGGGTATAATCATCGTTTTCGGCCAACTCATCCATGCATTCATAGATTCATGCTCAATGTAAACATCAGCACATTGTGATGTGTTGTTAAATTCAAAGAAGTGACAGTCCTAAGTGATTCCACATCACTTCTCATGAGTTTCAAAAGACACATGTCACACTTTACAACTGATGTAACTTCAATGCAGTCATGAACCAATGAATGACAGACGACCAAAAAAACAGTGGTTTATAATTTAAGACTAAAATATTACGAATTGTCTGAAATAGGGGTAACTACGGTCATATGAATTATCATTATGTTTGTGTTGCTTGAGTTTGATAATCCCATTCACTTGCATTAAATGGAGTCAATGTTAGCTAAAAATTAGCTTAAATCATTGTTGTGGTGTATAGCAGTAGAAACTGAGTGTATTTTTCTATTCTTTCTCTGCCTTCATTCCCAAACTCTTTACAGCCTCTGTATAATTGTGATTTTGTGTGTATGCACCATGAAAAGCTAAATTTTGTTTTATGTACTTTTCAGAAAAGTACTGTGGAAAAATGTAGAGAAGTTGTACTTCGATGCTTAATTGTCTACCTCTCAAAAAATCCTGAGAATCTCATCAAGCATTATCACGTGAGCATCAAAAATTCTTATTTGGTTAAAATTATTCACATTTTCACAGATTCTGCAAGTGGTTCACAAACTTTCACGTCACTGTATATAAATCCATCACTGTATATATGTCACTTCAAATCTCATTTTGTGTGCAATGTATTTTTACCACTAAACAATACCAAGTGATGTTGCAAGTAAATGCACAATTATTATTATTTTTAAAGGATACTCATGGAAATGAGGAGGAACTGAAACTGCTCACATTGAACATCATCATGAAAGGTGGCTCAACAGAAGATCCTTTACAGACTGGAATAGTGCTGGAAGGCATAGCGGTGATGACAGGGTTGGCAGGCATTGCAAAGGCTTGTGTTTTCTTCTTGGCCTAATTCATGCAATTAATCTCAGCTACCCAAAGAGCTCAGATACTCTTTTGAGTTTTTTCAGAAGATCTTGCTGGAACTTGATGGCGGCAAACTTTCTCCAAAGGTTTACTCTTTCAAGAACAAACTTTTTTGTTGAAATTATGGTGTTCTGACCATTACGACTCAAAATATGTTTGTGTCACAAAGACATGTTTAGCACAAGACATCTGGTTCTATTACAATGGAACTCTGAATGTTTTCTCAGAAAGTTTGTTGAATGTTTCAAAAGTAAATTTTGGACAAATTTGAATATTTTAAGAAACGATGCAAAGAGAGAGGGGGGACGGGGGGGGGGACACCTTGTTTACTCTCAGGAAGTTGTGGTTTGTTGTAGTTTTATTCTTAGCAGTTTGTTTTTTTATGTTCCAAAAGTAAATGAGCAAGAAATTGTTACAATTGGGGCAGCATCAAAGAAGTTTCCTGTTGGAAGTAAACTTTCATTTGTTAATTTTACACATTTGTTGTACATTTATGATGTGTGGTTTTATGCTTCACCATTGCATTGCAGCCTGTTCAAAAAATAAAGTAAAATGCTTTATTTTGTGTGATTTGCATGTGTAATTTATTTTAGTGGTGACATATGGTGACCATACTAGGAATGTGTGCTCTGCGTTTAACCCATCCAAGCAGCAGTGCAGTATGCAGACCAATAGCTGATGATCTAAAAAAAACTTTAAATTTTATTATCACCTGTATGTCAAATTTATAAAATAACTATCCAAACTTTTCAGTAATTTTGGTAAGTAATTTTGAGATATGGAGTAAAAAAATTAGAGATACCAAGTTAAAGAGGTAAGGTAAATCCAAAACCTCAGATACTAAGTCAAAAATTTTGAAACAGAATTTCAAGATAGTTATTCACTAGCTTGGGATAGTAAAAATTATAAAAAGTTGACACATGAGAGAAAAAAATCATTGTAAGTTACTAAGTGAAAATCTTAAAATGGTATGCAATAAGTTTTGGTTAAGAAGTCAAAATTGTGGTAAGTCATTATTTTAAGACTGCTGCTGCCAAAAATAAAGAAAATGTTCTCCTTATTATTCCTTTATTATTTGGTATAAATTAGCTTTTCCATACATATTTGATAAAATAAACAAAGCAGCTTGAAAACTGCAGTTCAGGCACCTGTTATTTTATCTAGAGGAAATAATATATTTTCCTTTGTGTTCATTTATGTGCGTTTTAGATGTATAATAGTGCACAGATAAAGCTGTAAATTATCAAATACTAATGTATAACTCAAATATACTTAACTTGATCAACTGCTAATTCTGAAATGATTATAGGTGCCATTGTACTACTATTCATTCATTCATTTTCTACCGCTTATTCCGAACTACTCGGGTCACAGGGAGCCTGTGCCTATCTCAGGCGTCATCGGGCATCAGGCAGGATACACCCTTGACGGAGTGCCAACCCATCGCATGGCACACACACTCTCATTCACTCACACACTACGAACAATTTTCCAGAGATGCCAATCAACCTACCATGCATGTATTTGGACTGGGGGAGGAAACCGGAGTTGTACTACTATTACAAATGTAATTGTTTTGTTCATAGTATCTGAAAACCTTATGAACAAATTAAACTGTATACATGCGATCAACATGCTAATTTAAAAGAATTCTCACACATTGCATGGAGTTTGTATGCTGTATGCACTTGCACAACATACAGAACAGACTTTCGAACAGGACCATCTTAACTGCCCTAGACTAGTTTGAGTGATTGTTAGTTTCACCAATAATCTAAGCGATCGTCACAATTACCGAAACGGTTCAACGAGTAAGAATCCGTATTGCAAAAGTAGGTGGAGTTTTACATACTACGGCCGTAAACGTCGTCGTCACAGAATTCGATTCAGGAAGCCATTACGTTGCGCAGTTTAGTCAAGAAACACTTACTTTTTTACGTATTCTACGCACTTTTAAAATAGTTTCTTAAGTCCCATTCAAAATATTATGGCATCGCAAGCAAAGAAGAGAAAAATGAATTTCTCTGAAAGAGAGGTGGAAATCATCGTGGAGGAGATGGAAAAGCAAAAGCACATTTTGGTGAACCACTTCAACGCTGGCGTCACTCACATAGCCAAAAATAACGCCTGGATAGAGATTCTAAAGCGTGTAAACGCTGTGACCAACTGCCAGCGCGAGCTCGTCGAAGTGAAGAAGAAATGGTCTGATCTGAAAACCGAGGTTCGTCGTAAAGTGGCGCAAGCTCGCGCAGCGATAGAGGACACGGGGGACTGCACCACGGTACCGGTTATTCTACTGCCATGCAGCACGCATCTGTAACCTGCTTGGGGAAGCCACTATCATCAGCTTGCCTCCTGGAGAATCGGGAGAGCCGAGTGCGGAGATTGCGGGCCGGTGAACCGTTAGCACAGCCACTACTACCGTTACATTACGCAGAGTAAGTCAATGGCGTTGCTGCAGCTCAAGTTTAGGCGCTTATTTCTGTAAAACCCTCAAAATAATGGTGAATAACGTCACCACAACCAAATATTAACAATAACTTTGCGGCTACAGTCGAAACCTCTGAGACAATAAGAAAGTATTACATTGTTTTGAGCTGTGGCCAAATACATAACTATATAATTCTGTAAGAACAAATATGGTTTGGGTTTATAATTTCCTGTCCGTTTTTTATTAACCGATCTTTTCAAAGACTTTTAAAGCCCATTAAGAACACACTACATTCAAATGCTTCTCAATAAGGTTTTTTCTTTCACTTTTAAATCGTCAATAATTACTAGTAAATAACAATGATTATCTCATGGGGTGGGATTATATTTGAGCGGGGAAGCGAAAAAGTTAATGATGACTATGATAGAAGTTTTTAATGCATTGCTTCATATGGGACCATATAGCCACCGAGCAGTCAGAGTGGGCATCATTTTACAATGGGCACATGAGGCTTAGAACTGGATCATGGAGCAATGGAAGAAGGTTGGCTTGGTCTGATTAATTACATTTTCTCTTACATCATGCAGATGTGTACTAGCTACCTAAATATTGAGGCAAAACAGTACACTCCTTCATGCAGCAGTATTCTCTAATATGAGTGGCATTTTTCAGCAGAATAATGCACCTGCCATACTGCAAAAATTATATTTTTAATGAATAAAGAAGCAGATAGGATTTGATGCAGAGAAATACTTTTTTTCCAGACATACACCAAGATTTTAAAAAAACAACAACAACTTTTTAGCAGGTATTTTATACATTGTCATCTTATAGTTTGGCAGTTGGCAATTTCCCTTGGCAGTTTCATGCATGCATTTAATTTCTATAGAACTCAAATCACTAGGGCCACAGATACCTCAGAAAATAATGTAGACACAAGACTGTAATTTTGAATACTATGCATTTATATTATTTCCAGCAAATCTGTCAAAGTCAGTCTGGAGGACTTCTGTGATTTCACATGGATTGACCCTACAGCTAAATGTTAACAATGGCATTTGGTGGACATGGGATCGAACTCACAACCTTCTGATTGGTAGCCTTAACCTTAACCACTAGGCTCCCACATGGCCCATACACACTCAACATTGCGTTTATTAGGAACACCAGCAAATTCATGAAGTTAGCTGATCAGTAGGCCTAATATTCCAGGAGTTGGGGTGCCAAATACATCTGTGAATTAGCAAAAGTTGTAACAATTGTACTGTTGTAACAATACAGTAATTTTCCATACTTACACAGTTTT
>NC_062531.1:27097178-27131143 GCF_022655615.1 Tachysurus fulvidraco | reverse complement strand
GGATGCTCTGCCAATGGAGAACCCCATAGAATAGAGTGATGATGGAAATTGAACATCTAGAGTAAATAATAGCACATTAAAGACTTGTAGTATGTTCTTTAGGGTCAAATAAATATTTAGCAACTTGTTTTGGAGTGGTGTGTGCCTCTTTTCAAAAGTTATTGAACTGGATGCTCTGCCAATGGAGAACCCCATAGAATAGAGTGATGATGGAAATTGAACATCTAGAGTAAATAATAGCACATTAAAGACTTGTAGTATGTTCTTTAGGGTCAAATAAATATTTAGCAACTTGTTTTGGAGTGGTGTGTGCCTCTTTTCAAAAGTTATTGAACTGGATGCTCTGCCAATGGAGAACCCCATAGAATAGAGTGATGATGGAAATTGAACATCTAGAGTAAATAATAGCACATTAAAGACTTGTAGTATGTTCTTTAGGGTCAAATAAATATTTAGCAACTTGTTTTGGAGTGGTGTGTGCCTCTTTTCAAAAGTTATTGAACTGGATGCTCTGCCAATGGAGAACCCCATAGAATAGAGTGATGATGGAAATTGAACATCTAGAGTAAATAATAGCACATTAAAGACTTGTAGTATGTTCTTTAGGGTCAAATAAATATTTAGCAACTTGTTTTGGAGTGGTGTGTGCCTCTTTTCAAAAGTTATTGAACTGGATGCTCTGCCAATGGAGAACCCCATAGAATAGAGTGATGATGGAAATTGAACATCTAGAGTAAATAATAGCACATTAAAGACTTGTAGTATGTTCTTTAGGGTCAAATAAATATTTAGCAACTTGTTTTGGAGTGGTGTGTGCCTCTTTTCAAAAGTTATTGAACTGGATGCTCTGCCAATGGAGAACCCCATAGAATAGAGTGATGATGGAAATTGAACATCTAGAGTAAATAATAGCACATTAAAGACTTGTAGTATGTTCTTTAGGGTCAAATAAATATTTAGCAACTTGTTTTGGAGTGGTGTGTGCCTCTTTTCAAAAGTTATTGAACTGGATGCTCTGCCAATGGAGAACCCCATAGAATAGAGTGATGATGGAAATTGAACATCTAGAGTAAATAATAGCACATTAAAGACTTGTAGTATGTTCTTTAGGGTCAAATAAATATTTAGCAACTTGTTTTGGAGTGGTGTGTGCCTCTTTTCAAAAGTTATTGAACTGGATGCTCTGCCAATGGAGAACCCCATAGAATAGAGTGATGATGGAAATTGAACATCTAGAGTAAATAATAGCACATTAAAGACTTGTAGTATGTTCTTTAGGGTCAAATAAATATTTAGCAACTTGTTTTGGAGTGGTGTGTGCCTCTTTTCAAAAGTTATTGAACTGGATGCTCTGCCAATGGAGAACCCCATAGAATAGAGTGATGATGGAAATTGAACATCTAGAGTAAATAATAGCACATTAAAGACTTGTAGTATGTTCTTTAGGGTCAAATAAATATTTAGCAACTTGTTTTGGAGTGGTGTGTGCCTCTTTTCAAAAGTTATTGAACTGGATGCTCTGCCAATGGAGAACCCCATAGAATAGAGTGATGATGGAAATTGAACATCTAGAGTAAATAATAGCACATTAAAGACTTGTAGTATGTTCTTTAGGGTCAAATAAATATTTAGCAACTTGTTTTGGAGTGGTGTGTGCCTCTTTTCAAAAGTTATTGAACTGGATGCTCTGCCAATGGAGAACCCCATAGAATAGAGTGATGATGGAAATTGAACATCTAGAGTAAATAATAGCACATTAAAGACTTGTAGTATGTTCTTTAGGGTCAAATAAATATTTAGCAACTTGTTTTGGAGTGGTGTGTGCCTCTTTTCAAAAGTTATTGAACTGGATGCTCTGCCAATGGAGAACCCCATAGAATAGAGTGATGATGGAAATTGAACATCTAGAGTAAATAATAGCACATTAAAGACTTGTAGTATGTTCTTTAGGGTCAAATAAATATTTAGCAACTTGTTTTGGAGTGGTGTGTGCCTCTTTTCAAAAGTTATTGAACTGGATGCTCTGCCAATGGAGAACCCCATAGAATAGAGTGATGATGGAAATTGAACATCTAGAGTAAATAATAGCACATTAAAGACTTGTAGTATGTTCTTTAGGGTCAAATAAATATTTAGCAACTTGTTTTGGAGTGGTGTGTGCCTCTTTTCAAAAGTTATTGAACTGGATGCTCTGCCAATGGAGAACCCCATAGAATAGAGTGATGATGGAAAGTGAACATCTAGAGTAAATAATAGCACATTAAAGACTTGTAGTATGTTCTTTAGGGTCAAATAAATATTTAGCAACTTGTTTTGGAGTGGTGTGTGCCTCTTTTCAAAAGTTATTGAACTGGATGCTCTGCCAATGGAGAACCCCATAGAATAGAGTGATGATGGAAATTGAACATCTAGAGTAAATAATAGCACATTAAAGACTTGTAGTATGTTCTTTAGGGTCAAATAAATATTTAGCAACTTGTTTTGGAGTGGTGTGTGCCTCTTTTCAAAAGTTATTGAACTGGATGCTCTGCCAATGGAGAACCCCATAGAATAGAGTGATGATGGAAATTGAACATCTAGAGTAAATAATAGCACATTAAAGACTTGTAGTATGTTCTTTAGGGTCAAATAAATATTTAGCAACTTGTTTTGGAGTGGTGTGTGCCTCTTTTCAAAAGTTATTGAACTGGATGCTCTGCCAATGGAGAACCCCATAGAATAGAGTGATGATGGAAATTGAACATCTAGAGTAAATAATAGCACATTAAAGACTTGTAGTATGTTCTTTAGGGTCAAATAAATATTTAGCAACTTGTTTTGGAGTGGTGTGTGCCTCTTTTCAAAAGTTATTGAACTGGATGCTCTGCCAATGGAGAACCCCATAGAATAGAGTGATGATGGAAATTGAACATCTAGAGTAAATAATAGCACATTAAAGACTTGTAGTATGTTCTTTAGGGTCAAATAAATATTTAGCAACTTGTTTTGGAGTGGTGTGTGCCTCTTTTCAAAAGTTATTGAACTGGATGCTCTGCCAATGGAGAACCCCATAGAATAGAGTGATGATGGAAATTGAACATCTAGAGTAAATAATAGCACATTAAAGACTTGTAGTATGTTCTTTAGGGTCAAATAAATATTTAGCAACTTGTTTTGGAGTGGTGTGTGCCTCTTTTCAAAAGTTATTGAACTGGATGCTCTGCCAATGGAGAACCCCATAGAATAGAGTGATGATGGAAATTGAACATCTAGAGTAAATAATAGCACATTAAAGACTTGTAGTATGTTCTTTAGGGTCAAATAAATATTTAGCAACTTGTTTTGGAGTGGTGTGTGCCTCTTTTCAAAAGTTATTGAACTGGATGCTCTGCCAATGGAGAACCCCATAGAATAGAGTGATGATGGAAATTGAACATCTAGAGTAAATAATAGCACATTAAAGACTTGTAGTATGTTCTTTAGGGTCAAATAAATATTTAGCAACTTGTTTTGGAGTGGTGTGTGCCTCTTTTCAAAAGTTATTGAACTGGATGCTCTGCCAATGGAGAACCCCATAGAATAGAGTGATGATGGAAATTGAACATCTAGAGTAAATAATAGCACATTAAAGACTTGTAGTATGTTCTTTAGGGTCAAATAAATATTTAGCAACTTGTTTTGGAGTGGTGTGTGCCTCTTTTCAAAAGTTATTGAACTGGATGCTCTGCCAATGGAGAACCCCATAGAATAGAGTGATGATGGAAATTGAACATCTAGAGTAAATAATAGCACATTAAAGACTTGTAGTATGTTCTTTAGGGTCAAATAAATATTTAGCAACTTGTTTTGGAGTGGTGTGTGCCTCTTTTCAAAAGTTATTGAACTGGATGCTCTGCCAATGGAGAACCCCATAGAATAGAGTGATGATGGAAATTGAACATCTAGAGTAAATAATAGCACATTAAAGACTTGTAGTATGTTCTTTAGGGTCAAATAAATATTTAGCAACTTGTTTTGGAGTGGTGTGTGCCTCTTTTCAAAAGTTATTGAACTGGATGCTCTGCCAATGGAGAACCCCATAGAATAGAGTGATGATGGAAATTGAACATCTAGAGTAAATAATAGCACATTAAAGACTTGTAGTATGTTCTTTAGGGTCAAATAAATATTTAGCAACTTGTTTTGGAGTGGTGTGTGCCTCTTTTCAAAAGTTATTGAACTGGATGCTCTGCCAATGGAGAACCCCATAGAATAGAGTGATGATGGAAATTGAACATCTAGAGTAAATAATAGCACATTAAAGACTTGTAGTATGTTCTTTAGGGTCAAATAAATATTTAGCAACTTGTTTTGGAGTGGTGTGTGCCTCTTTTCAAAAGTTATTGAACTGGATGCTCTGCCAATGGAGAACCCCATAGAATAGAGTGATGATGGAAATTGAACATCTAGAGTAAATAATAGCACATTAAAGACTTGTAGTATGTTCTTTAGGGTCAAATAAATATTTAGCAACTTGTTTTGGAGTGGTGTGTGCCTCTTTTCAAAAGTTATTGAACTGGATGCTCTGCCAATGGAGAACCCCATAGAATAGAGTGATGATGGAAATTGAACATCTAGAGTAAATAATAGCACATTAAAGACTTGTAGTATGTTCTTTAGGGTCAAATAAATATTTAGCAACTTGTTTTGGAGTGGTGTGTGCCTCTTTTCAAAAGTTATTGAACTGGATGCTCTGCCAATGGAGAACCCCATAGAATAGAGTGATGATGGAAATTGAACATCTAGAGTAAATAATAGCACATTAAAGACTTGTAGTATGTTCTTTAGGGTCAAATAAATATTTAGCAACTTGTTTTGGAGTGGTGTGTGCCTCTTTTCAAAAGTTATTGAACTGGATGCTCTGCCAATGGAGAACCCCATAGAATAGAGTGATGATGGAAATTGAACATCTAGAGTAAATAATAGCACATTAAAGACTTGTAGTATGTTCTTTAGGGTCAAATAAATATTTAGCAACTTGTTTTGGAGTGGTGTGTGCCTCTTTTCAAAAGTTATTGAACTGGATGCTCTGCCAATGGAGAACCCCATAGAATAGAGTGATGATGGAAATTGAACATCTAGAGTAAATAATAGCACATTAAAGACTTGTAGTATGTTCTTTAGGGTCAAATAAATATTTAGCAACTTGTTTTGGAGTGGTGTGTGCCTCTTTTCAAAAGTTATTGAACTGGATGCTCTGCCAATGGAGAACCCCATAGAATAGAGTGATGATGGAAATTGAACATCTAGAGTAAATAATAGCACATTAAAGACTTGTAGTATGTTCTTTAGGGTCAAATAAATATTTAGCAACTTGTTTTGGAGTGGTGTGTGCCTCTTTTCAAAAGTTATTGAACTGGATGCTCTGCCAATGGAGAACCCCATAGAATAGAGTGATGATGGAAATTGAACATCTAGAGTAAATAATAGCACATTAAAGACTTGTAGTATGTTCTTTAGGGTCAAATAAATATTTAGCAACTTGTTTTGGAGTGGTGTGTGCCTCTTTTCAAAAGTTATTGAACTGGATGCTCTGCCAATGGAGAACCCCATAGAATAGAGTGATGATGGAAATTGAACATCTAGAGTAAATAATAGCACATTAAAGACTTGTAGTATGTTCTTTAGGGTCAAATAAATATTTAGCAACTTGTTTTGGAGTGGTGTGTGCCTCTTTTCAAAAGTTATTGAACTGGATGCTCTGCCAATGGAGAACCCCATAGAATAGAGTGATGATGGAAATTGAACATCTAGAGTAAATAATAGCACATTAAAGACTTGTAGTATGTTCTTTAGGGTCAAATAAATATTTAGCAACTTGTTTTGGAGTGGTGTGTGCCTCTTTTCAAAAGTTATTGAACTGGATGCTCTGCCAATGGAGAACCCCATAGAATAGAGTGATGATGGAAATTGAACATCTAGAGTAAATAATAGCACATTAAAGACTTGTAGTATGTTCTTTAGGGTCAAATAAATATTTAGCAACTTGTTTTGGAGTGGTGTGTGCCTCTTTTCAAAAGTTATTGAACTGGATGCTCTGCCAATGGAGAACCCCATAGAATAGAGTGATGATGGAAATTGAACATCTAGAGTAAATAATAGCACATTAAAGACTTGTAGTATGTTCTTTAGGGTCAAATAAATATTTAGCAACTTGTTTTGGAGTGGTGTGTGCCTCTTTTCAAAAGTTATTGAACTGGATGCTCTGCCAATGGAGAACCCCATAGAATAGAGTGATGATGGAAATTGAACATCTAGAGTAAATAATAGCACATTAAAGACTTGTAGTATGTTCTTTAGGGTCAAATAAATATTTAGCAACTTGTTTTGGAGTGGTGTGTGCCTCTTTTCAAAAGTTATTGAACTGGATGCTCTGCCAATGGAGAACCCCATAGAATAGAGTGATGATGGAAATTGAACATCTAGAGTAAATAATAGCACATTAAAGACTTGTAGTATGTTCTTTAGGGTCAAATAAATATTTAGCAACTTGTTTTGGAGTGGTGTGTGCCTCTTTTCAAAAGTTATTGAACTGGATGCTCTGCCAATGGAGAACCCCATAGAATAGAGTGATGATGGAAATTGAACATCTAGAGTAAATAATAGCACATTAAAGACTTGTAGTATGTTCTTTAGGGTCAAATAAATATTTAGCAACTTGTTTTGGAGTGGTGTGTGCCTCTTTTCAAAAGTTATTGAACTGGATGCTCTGCCAATGGAGAACCCCATAGAATAGAGTGATGATGGAAATTGAACATCTAGAGTAAATAATAGCACATTAAAGACTTGTAGTATGTTCTTTAGGGTCAAATAAATATTTAGCAACTTGTTTTGGAGTGGTGTGTGCCTCTTTTCAAAAGTTATTGAACTGGATGCTCTGCCAATGGAGAACCCCATAGAATAGAGTGATGATGGAAATTGAACATCTAGAGTAAATAATAGCACATTAAAGACTTGTAGTATGTTCTTTAGGGTCAAATAAATATTTAGCAACTTGTTTTGGAGTGGTGTGTGCCTCTTTTCAAAAGTTATTGAACTGGATGCTCTGCCAATGGAGAACCCCATAGAATAGAGTGATGATGGAAATTGAACATCTAGAGTAAATAATAGCACATTAAAGACTTGTAGTATGTTCTTTAGGGTCAAATAAATATTTAGCAACTTGTTTTGGAGTGGTGTGTGCCTCTTTTCAAAAGTTATTGAACTGGATGCTCTGCCAATGGAGAACCCCATAGAATAGAGTGATGATGGAAATTGAACATCTAGAGTAAATAATAGCACATTAAAGACTTGTAGTATGTTCTTTAGGGTCAAATAAATATTTAGCAACTTGTTTTGGAGTGGTGTGTGCCTCTTTTCAAAAGTTATTGAACTGGATGCTCTGCCAATGGAGAACCCCATAGAATAGAGTGATGATGGAAATTGAACATCTAGAGTAAATAATAGCACATTAAAGACTTGTAGTATGTTCTTTAGGGTCAAATAAATATTTAGCAACTTGTTTTGGAGTGGTGTGTGCCTCTTTTCAAAAGTTATTGAACTGGATGCTCTGCCAATGGAGAACCCCATAGAATAGAGTGATGATGGAAATTGAACATCTAGAGTAAATAATAGCACATTAAAGACTTGTAGTATGTTCTTTAGGGTCAAATAAATATTTAGCAACTTGTTTTGGAGTGGTGTGTGCCTCTTTTCAAAAGTTATTGAACTGGATGCTCTGCCAATGGAGAACCCCATAGAATAGAGTGATGATGGAAATTGAACATCTAGAGTAAATAATAGCACATTAAAGACTTGTAGTATGTTCTTTAGGGTCAAATAAATATTTAGCAACTTGTTTTGGAGTGGTGTGTGCCTCTTTTCAAAAGTTATTGAACTGGATGCTCTGCCAATGGAGAACCCCATAGAATAGAGTGATGATGGAAATTGAACATCTAGAGTAAATAATAGCACATTAAAGACTTGTAGTATGTTCTTTAGGGTCAAATAAATATTTAGCAACTTGTTTTGGAGTGGTGTGTGCCTCTTTTCAAAAGTTATTGAACTGGATGCTCTGCCAATGGAGAACCCCATAGAATAGAGTGATGATGGAAATTGAACATCTAGAGTAAATAATAGCACATTAAAGACTTGTAGTATGTTCTTTAGGGTCAAATAAATATTTAGCAACTTGTTTTGGAGTGGTGTGTGCCTCTTTTCAAAAGTTATTGAACTGGATGCTCTGCCAATGGAGAACCCCATAGAATAGAGTGATGATGGAAATTGAACATCTAGAGTAAATAATAGCACATTAAAGACTTGTAGTATGTTCTTTAGGGTCAAATAAATATTTAGCAACTTGTTTTGGAGTGGTGTGTGCCTCTTTTCAAAAGTTATTGAACTGGATGCTCTGCCAATGGAGAACCCCATAGAATAGAGTGATGATGGAAATTGAACATCTAGAGTAAATAATAGCACATTAAAGACTTGTAGTATGTTCTTTAGGGTCAAATAAATATTTAGCAACTTGTTTTGGAGTGGTGTGTGCCTCTTTTCAAAAGTTATTGAACTGGATGCTCTGCCAATGGAGAACCCCATAGAATAGAGTGATGATGGAAATTGAACATCTAGAGTAAATAATAGCACATTAAAGACTTGTAGTATGTTCTTTAGGGTCAAATAAATATTTAGCAACTTGTTTTGGAGTGGTGTGTGCCTCTTTTCAAAAGTTATTGAACTGGATGCTCTGCCAATGGAGAACCCCATAGAATAGAGTGATGATGGAAATTGAACATCTAGAGTAAATAATAGCACATTAAAGACTTGTAGTATGTTCTTTAGGGTCAAATAAATATTTAGCAACTTGTTTTGGAGTGGTGTGTGCCTCTTTTCAAAAGTTATTGAACTGGATGCTCTGCCAATGGAGAACCCCATAGAATAGAGTGATGATGGAAATTGAACATCTAGAGTAAATAATAGCACATTAAAGACTTGTAGTATGTTCTTTAGGGTCAAATAAATATTTAGCAACTTGTTTTGGAGTGGTGTGTGCCTCTTTTCAAAAGTTATTGAACTGGATGCTCTGCCAATGGAGAACCCCATAGAATAGAGTGATGATGGAAATTGAACATCTAGAGTAAATAATAGCACATTAAAGACTTGTAGTATGTTCTTTAGGGTCAAATAAATATTTAGCAACTTGTTTTGGAGTGGTGTGTGCCTCTTTTCAAAAGTTATTGAACTGGATGCTCTGCCAATGGAGAACCCCATAGAATAGAGTGATGATGGAAATTGAACATCTAGAGTAAATAATAGCACATTAAAGACTTGTAGTATGTTCTTTAGGGTCAAATAAATATTTAGCAACTTGTTTTGGAGTGGTGTGTGCCTCTTTTCAAAAGTTATTGAACTGGATGCTCTGCCAATGGAGAACCCCATAGAATAGAGTGATGATGGAAATTGAACATCTAGAGTAAATAATAGCACATTAAAGACTTGTAGTATGTTCTTTAGGGTCAAATAAATATTTAGCAACTTGTTTTGGAGTGGTGTGTGCCTCTTTTCAAAAGTTATTGAACTGGATGCTCTGCCAATGGAGAACCCCATAGAATAGAGTGATGATGGAAATTGAACATCTAGAGTAAATAATAGCACATTAAAGACTTGTAGTATGTTCTTTAGGGTCAAATAAATATTTAGCAACTTGTTTTGGAGTGGTGTGTGCCTCTTTTCAAAAGTTATTGAACTGGATGCTCTGCCAATGGAGAACCCCATAGAATAGAGTGATGATGGAAATTGAACATCTAGAGTAAATAATAGCACATTAAAGACTTGTAGTATGTTCTTTAGGGTCAAATAAATATTTAGCAACTTGTTTTGGAGTGGTGTGTGCCTCTTTTCAAAAGTTATTGAACTGGATGCTCTGCCAATGGAGAACCCCATAGAATAGAGTGATGATGGAAATTGAACATCTAGAGTAAATAATAGCACATTAAAGACTTGTAGTATGTTCTTTAGGGTCAAATAAATATTTAGCAACTTGTTTTGGAGTGGTGTGTGCCTCTTTTCAAAAGTTATTGAACTGGATGCTCTGCCAATGGAGAACCCCATAGAATAGAGTGATGATGGAAATTGAACATCTAGAGTAAATAATAGCACATTAAAGACTTGTAGTATGTTCTTTAGGGTCAAATAAATATTTAGCAACTTGTTTTGGAGTGGTGTGTGCCTCTTTTCAAAAGTTATTGAACTGGATGCTCTGCCAATGGAGAACCCCATAGAATAGAGTGATGATGGAAATTGAACATCTAGAGTAAATAATAGCACATTAAAGACTTGTAGTATGTTCTTTAGGGTCAAATAAATATTTAGCAACTTGTTTTGGAGTGGTGTGTGCCTCTTTTCAAAAGTTATTGAACTGGATGCTCTGCCAATGGAGAACCCCATAGAATAGAGTGATGATGGAAATTGAACATCTAGAGTAAATAATAGCACATTAAAGACTTGTAGTATGTTCTTTAGGGTCAAATAAATATTTAGCAACTTGTTTTGGAGTGGTGTGTGCCTCTTTTCAAAAGTTATTGAACTGGATGCTCTGCCAATGGAGAACCCCATAGAATAGAGTGATGATGGAAATTGAACATCTAGAGTAAATAATAGCACATTAAAGACTTGTAGTATGTTCTTTAGGGTCAAATAAATATTTAGCAACTTGTTTTGGAGTGGTGTGTGCCTCTTTTCAAAAGTTATTGAACTGGATGCTCTGCCAATGGAGAACCCCATAGAATAGAGTGATGATGGAAATTGAACATCTAGAGTAAATAATAGCACATTAAAGACTTGTAGTATGTTCTTTAGGGTCAAATAAATATTTAGCAACTTGTTTTGGAGTGGTGTGTGCCTCTTTTCAAAAGTTATTGAACTGGATGCTCTGCCAATGGAGAACCCCATAGAATAGAGTGATGATGGAAATTGAACATCTAGAGTAAATAATAGCACATTAAAGACTTGTAGTATGTTCTTTAGGGTCAAATAAATATTTAGCAACTTGTTTTGGAGTGGTGTGTGCCTCTTTTCAAAAGTTATTGAACTGGATGCTCTGCCAATGGAGAACCCCATAGAATAGAGTGATGATGGAAATTGAACATCTAGAGTAAATAATAGCACATTAAAGACTTGTAGTATGTTCTTTAGGGTCAAATAAATATTTAGCAACTTGTTTTGGAGTGGTGTGTGCCTCTTTTCAAAAGTTATTGAACTGGATGCTCTGCCAATGGAGAACCCCATAGAATAGAGTGATGATGGAAATTGAACATCTAGAGTAAATAATAGCACATTAAAGACTTGTAGTATGTTCTTTAGGGTCAAATAAATATTTAGCAACTTGTTTTGGAGTGGTGTGTGCCTCTTTTCAAAAGTTATTGAACTGGATGCTCTGCCAATGGAGAACCCCATAGAATAGAGTGATGATGGAAATTGAACATCTAGAGTAAATAATAGCACATTAAAGACTTGTAGTATGTTCTTTAGGGTCAAATAAATATTTAGCAACTTGTTTTGGAGTGGTGTGTGCCTCTTTTCAAAAGTTATTGAACTGGATGCTCTGCCAATGGAGAACCCCATAGAATAGAGTGATGATGGAAATTGAACATCTAGAGTAAATAATAGCACATTAAAGACTTGTAGTATGTTCTTTAGGGTCAAATAAATATTTAGCAACTTGTTTTGGAGTGGTGTGTGCCTCTTTTCAAAAGTTATTGAACTGGATGCTCTGCCAATGGAGAACCCCATAGAATAGAGTGATGATGGAAATTGAACATCTAGAGTAAATAATAGCACATTAAAGACTTGTAGTATGTTCTTTAGGGTCAAATAAATATTTAGCAACTTGTTTTGGAGTGGTGTGTGCCTCTTTTCAAAAGTTATTGAACTGGATGCTCTGCCAATGGAGAACCCCATAGAATAGAGTGATGATGGAAATTGAACATCTAGAGTAAATAATAGCACATTAAAGACTTGTAGTATGTTCTTTAGGGTCAAATAAATATTTAGCAACTTGTTTTGGAGTGGTGTGTGCCTCTTTTCAAAAGTTATTGAACTGGATGCTCTGCCAATGGAGAACCCCATAGAATAGAGTGATGATGGAAATTGAACATCTAGAGTAAATAATAGCACATTAAAGACTTGTAGTATGTTCTTTAGGGTCAAATAAATATTTAGCAACTTGTTTTGGAGTGGTGTGTGCCTCTTTTCAAAAGTTATTGAACTGGATGCTCTGCCAATGGAGAACCCCATAGAATAGAGTGATGATGGAAATTGAACATCTAGAGTAAATAATAGCACATTAAAGACTTGTAGTATGTTCTTTAGGGTCAAATAAATATTTAGCAACTTGTTTTGGAGTGGTGTGTGCCTCTTTTCAAAAGTTATTGAACTGGATGCTCTGCCAATGGAGAACCCCATAGAATAGAGTGATGATGGAAATTGAACATCTAGAGTAAATAATAGCACATTAAAGACTTGTAGTATGTTCTTTAGGGTCAAATAAATATTTAGCAACTTGTTTTGGAGTGGTGTGTGCCTCTTTTCAAAAGTTATTGAACTGGATGCTCTGCCAATGGAGAACCCCATAGAATAGAGTGATGATGGAAATTGAACATCTAGAGTAAATAATAGCACATTAAAGACTTGTAGTATGTTCTTTAGGGTCAAATAAATATTTAGCAACTTGTTTTGGAGTGGTGTGTGCCTCTTTTCAAAAGTTATTGAACTGGATGCTCTGCCAATGGAGAACCCCATAGAATAGAGTGATGATGGAAATTGAACATCTAGAGTAAATAATAGCACATTAAAGACTTGTAGTATGTTCTTTAGGGTCAAATAAATATTTAGCAACTTGTTTTGGAGTGGTGTGTGCCTCTTTTCAAAAGTTATTGAACTGGATGCTCTGCCAATGGAGAACCCCATAGAATAGAGTGATGATGGAAATTGAACATCTAGAGTAAATA
This sequence comes from Tachysurus fulvidraco, assembly GCF_022655615.1. Taxonomy (NCBI): domain Eukaryota; kingdom Metazoa; phylum Chordata; class Actinopteri; order Siluriformes; family Bagridae; genus Tachysurus; species Tachysurus fulvidraco. The sequence goes on along the minus strand of NC_062531.1, from coordinate 27,118,139 downwards.
ATAGCACATTAAAGACTTGTAGTATGTTCTTTAGGGTCAAATAAATATTTAGCAACTTGTTTTGGAGTGGTGTGTGCCTCTTTTCAAAAGTTATTGAACTGGATGCTCTGCCAATGGAGAACCCCATAGAATAGAGTGATGATGGAAATTGAACATCTAGAGTAAATAATAGCACATTAAAGACTTGTAGTATGTTCTTTAGGGTCAAATAAATATTTAGCAACTTGTTTTGGAGTGGTGTGTGCCTCTTTTCAAAAGTTATTGAACTGGATGCTCTGCCAATGGAGAACCCCATAGAATAGAGTGATGATGGAAATTGAACATCTAGAGTAAATAATAGCACATTAAAGACTTGTAGTATGTTCTTTAGGGTCAAATAAATATTTAGCAACTTGTTTTGGAGTGGTGTGTGCCTCTTTTCAAAAGTTATTGAACTGGATGCTCTGCCAATGGAGAACCCCATAGAATAGAGTGATGATGGAAATTGAACATCTAGAGTAAATAATAGCACATTAAAGACTTGTAGTATGTTCTTTAGGGTCAAATAAATATTTAGCAACTTGTTTTGGAGTGGTGTGTGCCTCTTTTCAAAAGTTATTGAACTGGATGCTCTGCCAATGGAGAACCCCATAGAATAGAGTGATGATGGAAATTGAACATCTAGAGTAAATAATAGCACATTAAAGACTTGTAGTATGTTCTTTAGGGTCAAATAAATATTTAGCAACTTGTTTTGGAGTGGTGTGTGCCTCTTTTCAAAAGTTATTGAACTGGATGCTCTGCCAATGGAGAACCCCATAGAATAGAGTGATGATGGAAATTGAACATCTAGAGTAAATAATAGCACATTAAAGACTTGTAGTATGTTCTTTAGGGTCAAATAAATATTTAGCAACTTGTTTTGGAGTGGTGTGTGCCTCTTTTCAAAAGTTATTGAACTGGATGCTCTGCCAATGGAGAACCCCATAGAATAGAGTGATGATGGAAATTGAACATCTAGAGTAAATAATAGCACATTAAAGACTTGTAGTATGTTCTTTAGGGTCAAATAAATATTTAGCAACTTGTTTTGGAGTGGTGTGTGCCTCTTTTCAAAAGTTATTGAACTGGATGCTCTGCCAATGGAGAACCCCATAGAATAGAGTGATGATGGAAATTGAACATCTAGAGTAAATAATAGCACATTAAAGACTTGTAGTATGTTCTTTAGGGTCAAATAAATATTTAGCAACTTGTTTTGGAGTGGTGTGTGCCTCTTTTCAAAAGTTATTGAACTGGATGCTCTGCCAATGGAGAACCCCATAGAATAGAGTGATGATGGAAATTGAACATCTAGAGTAAATAATAGCACATTAAAGACTTGTAGTATGTTCTTTAGGGTCAAATAAATATTTAGCAACTTGTTTTGGAGTGGTGTGTGCCTCTTTTCAAAAGTTATTGAACTGGATGCTCTGCCACTGGAGAACCCCATAGAATAGAGTGATGATGGAAATTGAACATCTAGAGTAAATAATAGCACATTAAAGACTTGTAGTATGTTCTTTAGGGTCAAATAAATATTTAGCAACTTGTTTTGGAGTGGTGTGTGCCTCTTTTCAAAAGTTATTGAACTGGATGCTCTGCCACTGGAGAACGTGTGGCAGTGCCTCCAGTGTCTCCAGTGGCAGAGCATCCAGTTCAATAACTTTTGAAAACAGGCACAAACCACTCCAAAACAAGTTGCTAAATATTTATTTGGTCCTAAAGAACATACTACAAGTCTTTAATGTGCTATTATTTACTCTAGATGTTATGTGCTATTATTTACTCTAGATGTTCGATTTCCATCATCACTATTCAATGGGGTTCTCCAGTGGCAGAGCATGCAGTTCAATAACTTTTGAAAAGAGGCACACACCACTCCAAAACAAGTTGCTAAATATTTATTTTACCGTAAAGAACATACTACAAGTCTTTAATGTGCTATAATTTACTCTAGATGTTCAATTTTTTATCATCACTCTATTCTATGGGGTTCTCCAGTGGCAGAGCATCCAGTTCAATAACTTTTGAAAAGAGGCACACACCACTCCAAAACAAGTTGCTAAATATTTATTTGACCCTAAAGAACATACTACAAGTCTTTAATGTGCTATTATTTACTCTAGATGTTCAATTTCCATCATCACTTTATTCTATGGGGTTCTCCATTGGCAGAGCATCCAGTTCAATAACTTTTGAAAACAGGCACAAACCACTCCAAAACAAGTTGCTAAATATTTATTTGGTCCTAAAGAACATACTACAAGTCTTTAATGTGCTATTATTTACTCTAGATGTTATGTGCTATTATTTACTCTAGATGTTCAATTTCCATCATCACTCTATTCAATGGGGTTCTCCAGTGGCAGAGCATGCAGTTCAATAACTTTTGAAAAGAGGCACACACCACTCCAGAACAAGTTGCTAAATATTTATTTGACCCTAAAGAACATACTACAAGTCTTTAATGTGCTATAATTTACTCTAGATGTTCAATTTTTTCATCACTCTATTCTATGGGGTTCTCCAGTGGCAGAGCATCCAGTTCAATAACTTTTGAAAAGAGGCACACACCACTCCAAAACAAGTTGCTAAATATTTATTTGACCCTAAAGAACATACTACAAGTCTTTAATGTGCTATTATTTACTCTAGATGTTATGTGCTATTATTTACTCTAGATGTTCAATTTCCATCATCACTGGTTTTTGAAAGTATACAATGACTCCCCCCATCACAGGGTCTTAATCTGCGTGGTTGTATAGGGAGACAAGGGAAAGGCACTGGCCGACGCATGTTATTGCACAGCTATCGCTCTGTCAGAACTTTGTTTGTGTTTGGGTCCCAACTGGGCTTTGAGGAACAGGGAGATGACCCACTGAAATGAGTGAGAAAGTGATTTGATTGTCTTCCAAAATTTAATAGGGTTATTGAGATTTTGTGTGGTTTCATTTAGATAATATTCAGATTTTGTTTTACGTATAAGAGCTGTACATTTCTTTCTCAATGTTCTAAATGCTACCCAATCTCTTTCTGTATTCGATTTCCTCGCTTATAGCCCAAGCCAAATTTCTTTCATGAAGGAGTTCAGATAATTCATGTGAGAACCATGGGTTATCACGTCCCTTTACTCTGAATGCCCTAACATGTGCATGCATGTTTATAATCTTCAAAAATAAAGTGTGAAAATACTGCCATGCAGTGGACACATCAGGTATTAAAAACAATTGATCCCAATCATATGCAAACAACTCATGCAAAAACCCTTGTTTATCAAACAGTTTAAAGCTCCTTTTTGTAATAAGTCTAGGTTTTACTTTGGGAATTTTACAATCCCTTATTTAAGTGACGTGACATATGGCTAAGTACGGTGACCCATACTCAGAATTCGTTCTCTGCATTTGATCCATACAAAGTACACACACACAGCAGTGACTACACACACGGAGCAGTGGGCAGCCATTTATGCTGTGGCGCCTGGGGAGCAGTTGGGGGGTTCGAGACTCGAACCCACAACCTTAAGATTACGAGTCAGACTCTCTAACCATTAGGCCATGACTTGCCCCCGTATATCGACAACAGTACAATGATCACTGACATCATCAGGAAAAACCCCTGTATGTGTGTGTTTATGGGGTTTGTTTATTAGTATAATACCTATTAAAGTGGACTTACTTGGATTCTTATAATTTGGTCATGTAGATGAGTTGAGTAAGTTGAGTAAAATTCACAGAGTCACAATATGCTTTAAACTGATCTGAGTTTGATGTTAACCAGTTCCAATTCAAATCCCCAAATATAACAAGGTCTTTTGAAAGCAGGTCAGATAAAACAGCTGACAATGAGGTGAGAGCATCACTGATGGCTGCTGGTGGTCTATAGCAACCAACTATGCATAAATGACAATCCTATCCATATTCCAGATCAATAGCCAAAAGCTCAAGCTGCTTAGGGATAGAAACTGATTTAAGAGCAATAGCATGAAAGTTTGATTTAATATACATTGCAACCCCACCCCCTTTACTTTTACGATCAGCCCAAAACACATTATACCTCTCTAATGCAATGTCGTGGCTTGAGATTGATTTTTTTAGCCACTTCTCAGAAATAACCAGAACATCAGCTTTGGTCGTCTTGACCCATATTTGTACTTGATCTATTTGAAAAAGCCAAAGGAGTTGAAACACTTCCAACTGGACCAGGATTTGGATTAATACCGGCCAGTAAAATCAACAACATTAACATTATTCTTCTTGGGCAAGTGGGCTCAGTGGTCTTGTTGTTTTGTTGTGGTGATTAATCTTTCATTTGCAGAATTCCAAGTACTCGTTACCATTTGATGCTTTACCGACGGTAGCCATTGTTGGGATGCTGAGAGCTTTTACAATCTTCCTGGCTCTGGTCCGGCACCTCGTGCTGTAGATGTCCTGCAGGTCAGGGAGCTCAGTGTGGATGGTACGTTCAGCTGACTGCACCACCCTCTGGAGGATTGTCCTGTCCTGCATGGAGCTGTTCCTGAACCAGGAAGTGATGCTACACGTCAGGACGCTCTCAATGGTGCAGGTGTAGAAGGTCTTTAGCACCTGAGATGGTTGTTTGAAGTCCCTTAATCATCTCAGGTGATACAGTCACTGCTGGGCCTTCTTCACCAGGGTGTTGATGTGACAGTACCAAGACAGGTCCTGTGTGATGTGAACACCTAGGTACCTGAAACTGTCCACTCTCTCTACTGGGGTCCCGTTGATGTTTAGCGGTTGGTATGACCGCTCCTGCTTTGTGCTGAAGTCCACCATCAACTCTTTAGTCTTGCTGATGTTCAGGAGAAGATTGTTCTCTTGGCACCATCTCTCCAGGTTTTTAGTCTCCTGTAGGTAGGCTGTCTCGTCATTGTTGGAGATCAGGCCCACCACAACAGTGTCGTCAGCAAACTTGATGATGGTGGTGGCCACACAGTCATATGTGTACAGTGAGTACAGCAGGCTGAGTCCCAGGACCTCCAACTTGGAGGTGTGCATGGAGGGAATTATGATGATTTTTTGTGAAAAGTAGGTAAAGTAGAAGGGAAACTGGGTTTCCGCTCATGTGCTGACGAGCCGTGAGAGCATACTGTTGTTAATCATGGGGTCCTTTTGTACTAAGAGTGCGTGTTGTGTCAATAAGAAAGAGAAGGTTGAGGGAAATATTTTGCAGTCTGGCACTCAGCCAATATGATAAGGGATGTTCGAGAGAGATGTTTAGGAAGCATGGTATTCAGAGTTTGAAGTATGTGGAAGAATAAGTTTGGGTCCCCCGGTTCCCTTTACTCTGTTCACAAAGGTATTCACGGTAGCTGGTTCGGTCTCACATGTGTCTCTTATGAAATCAAGGTCTGAAAACTGGGAGAATTTAAGGCTATGCATGGCTAGTACACATGGCACCCTTGACGTAACAACATACCAATGACAATATTTAAGGGCCTGTAAACATCCTAATGTTCAATTTATGATAACTAATTATGGACCTGGTTCTGAATCACAATATTGTAAGTGGGTATTGGTCTGTGGATTTCCAGAAATAGGTAGTGATAGTGAAGGGCATTTTAAAAAAATAAAAGTTGAGAGAAAAGTTGCATGTGGCTTCAGAGAAAAGAGACAAGAAGTAAATGAGCATGCAAATCACACACACAAACCATTTTCACAATCTTCTCTGGATGGCTGCCCTCTCAGCCCACCACCTTAGGCACCCCCGCAGACAAACAATAACCACCCACCAGCTGTTATACTGCTTCCTACTGCTACTACTTCTACATCCAACGGACAGTTTACTCTCCAGCAGGATGCTAGACACACAGATGTGCACAAAGGAATGCAGATCTCAGAGGTGTGGGACAAGAAGATCCTCTTTTCAACACACTCAGGTAACATGATCTTTTTGCTTTCTGGTAAAATGGACATGACAAAATCTCCTTGTCTAGACAAGAGGACGATGAAACAGTCTCCAGATATCTTGCACAATTTATAGAAGTACATGATGCACACAGTGGCCTTGAATGCCCTGATAACATGGCTGAAGCTGCTGACCTTAATGCGTATGAGGCAACTCTGAGAAACAGTATCATAAATGGATTATGAGAGGACATTGCAAGAAACGTCAAGCAAACTTGCATTACTAGGGACACTGAAAAACTGTCTTTGATTGAACAGTATTTCATCCATGCAGAAAAGCTGCTAAAAGCCGAGAGACAAAAAGAAAAAGACGAAAGGTCAAAAATGAAACACCGTCTCAACATGGTTTAGTTGTCTGTGGTCTGAGGAGATTCCATTAGAGGAAGAGGATGGAACAGGCCTGGATTTCAGAATGGATGTTTTATATGTGGAAGTTATTGCCCTAAGAAATATCAAAGGGAAACCAAGAGGCATGAGGTTTGAATGGGTTTGGGACGGGTAAGCTCAGGGATGGGTAAGTCTGACTCTTTTATGCAATGCAAGGAAGAAAAGCTTAAACTAACTGTTCCATTTCCACCTGTTACTACACAGGTAACAATTTGGATTTTCTTTTTGATTTCTGAGTATTGCCCAATAGAACCGTTGGGTTGAGATTTGTGGATTTGTGGAAGGTGGATTTTTTCACAGTTGCATGCAATGAACTTTTAAATACTCCTCCTAGAGGATTCATGGGATTGAATCTAATGCGAAATTTTTGACATCTCGAACGGTGCTGCCATGGCGAGGCGACTAATTATGGCGAATTCAGAGAAACAGGAAATGTCTAATATCTAAAGCAGAAAAATGTCTTTTTGGGTTGACACACGGTGTGTATGTTCGGCCAAGGATTCCGATCGCATCGATGTGCTTATTGTGAATATATATATAACATAGCGCCACCAACAGGTGCCAGGAAGTGCGTTAGTCACAACAGTTGCATGTGGTGAACTTTTAAATACTCCTCCTAGGGAATTCATGCGATTCACACCAAAAGTGGTGACCATGATGCTGAGACGTTGCACTTGCTAAATTGCGGATGGATTTTTGATATCTCGAACGGTGCTGCCATGGCGAGGCGACTAAGTTATGGCGCATTCAGAGAAAGAGGAACTGTCTTCTACCTAGGGTTAGGGTTAGATGTCTTATTGTGATGACACGTGGTGTGTATGTTCGGCCAAGGATTTCGATCGCATCGATGTGCTTATTGTGAGTCCCAGGTATAGCGCCACCAACAGGCCCCAGGAAGTGTGTCAGTCACAAAAGTGGATTTTTTGACAGCTGTATGCGGTAAACTTTTAAATGCTTCTCCTAGGGGGTTCATGCGATTGAGACCAGACTTGGCCACCATAACGCAGAGATATTAGTGATGCGAAATTGCGAACGGATTTTTGATATCTCAAACACCGTTGCCATGGCATCGTGTCAAAGTTTACATTTTATTTCAGGCATATTTAAGGCTTTTGGGGTGCTTAGATTAAGTTGAAATTTGACACATACATCACATTTCTCGGCTGTTAAGTGTTGACAAAAAAGGTCAGACAAAGGTGTGTCTCTTAAGTGGCTCACTAGCGCCCCCGTTTGTCTAAAATGTGGGGTTTCATTTACCTACAGTCCCCAAATGGGTCAGTAACAACATAAAATAGTCCACTGATATTTACCCACTTGATGCACTTGCCCACCGTGCATTGTTTTCTGGAAGGCACCGTATAGCGATAAAAAAAATGTGCGAGGGCCGCCATCACTGCTTGCAGCTATATTTAGGGCCCTAGCACCGATGGTCCGAAGCCCTATTGTTTTTGCTCGGGTTTATTATTTTTTCTTATTTTATTTATTTATTTATTTTTTTGCACACATTGGCCAATAGGGGGCCCTTAACATGCTCAAAAACTGTTGAAATTTGGCACACACGTCAGAGTCGTGCGACGCTAGGCTCAGGCAAAGGCTGGAATACGGGTGTGGCAGGGGGGCTCTGTAGCACCCCCTGTAATGCAAAAATAAACATTTGTGCACAGAGCGGGCAATTGTGTACGCACATGTACGAGAGTTGGTACGCATATAGATCTCATCGACCCGAACAACTTTTGCACTCTAAACTATGAGCTCCGCCCAGCAGGAAGTCAGCCATTTTGGATTATTTCATAATTGCATGCGGTGAACTTTTAAATAGTCCTCCTAGGGAATTCATGCGATTGATATCAAACGTGGTGAACATGATGCCGAGACTTTGTACTTGCTAAATTCTGAAGGGATTTTTGATATCCCGAACGGTGCTGCCATTCAATGCAATTCAATTCAAGTTTATGTGTATAGCGCTTTTTACAATCGGCTTCGTATCAAAGCAGCTTTACAGAACATAAACATAGAACAGAAGTTAAACCTAAGGAGAAAAAAGAATTAATATAGTAAAAAATTATGATATATATAGTTCACAGTGTGTATGTATGTATGTATGTATGTATGTATGTATGTATGTATGTATGTATGTATTTATCCCCAATGAGCAAGTCTGAGGTGACTCAGGCAGCAGTGGCAAGGAAAAACTCCCTTAAATTGGTAAGGAAGAAACCTTGAGAGGAACCAGACTCAAAGGGGAACCTCATCCTCATATGGGTGACACTGGGGGTGTGATTGTAATATACAGTCAAACAACTGTTGAATTGGTGTAAAGATCACATGGAGTTCAGATCTCCTCTTGGTATCATAAAGTCCAACTGGAGCTGGTAGATCTGTAGATGTCTCAGGATTTTCATAGAGTCAGCCTCAACTCAGTGGAGGTCCAAAATATTCATTGCATGAAAGACGATCGGAGCTGGTACAATGTCTGGATGCCTCGGGATGGGTGTGAAAGAGAGAAGCAGTGTAGGGGGATTAACATATTTGCTGTTCATAAAAAAGGTGCAAGTCTAAAGTAATGGTGCATAATTTTATGGGATGTATTATGTGTGTGTGTACGTCTGACTAAAGAGGTGAGTTTTTAATCTACGTTTAAACTGGGAAAGTGTGTCTGAGCCCCGAACACTATCAGGAAGACTATTCCAAAGTTTGGGAGCTAAATAAGAAAACGCTCTACCACCTTTAGTAGACTTAGATATTCTGGGAACTAGCAGAAGTCCTGAGTTTTGTGATCTCAGAGAGCGTGAAGGATTGTAACGTGTTAGAAGACTAGTTAGATACATGGGAGCTAAACCATTAAGAGCCTTGTACGTAAGTAGCAGCGGTTTGTAATCAGTTCTAAACTTAACAGGTAGCCAGTGTAGAGATGATAAAATTGGGGTTATATGGTCATACTTTCTTGTCCTAGTGAGAACTCTGGCAGCTGCATTTTGGACTAACTGTAACCTATTTATTAAAGATGCAGGACAACCACCTAGTAATGCATTACAATAGTCCAGTCTAGAGGTCATGAACGCATGAACTAGCTTCTCAGCATCAGATACAGACAGGATGTTTCTCAGCTTGGTGATATTTCTAAGGTGGAAAAAGGATGTTTTGGTAGTATGGGCGATATGATTTTTAAAAGACAAGTTACTGTCTAATAAACACCAGGTCTTTCACTGTCGAGCTACTAGTAACAGTACATCCCTCTAAATGGAAGTTAAGCTGTGAGAGTTTCTGTGCACTGGTTTTTGGACCTATGAGTAGTATTTCTGTCTTATCGGAGTTTAACAATAGAAAGTTGCAGCTCATCCAGTCTTTTATCTCTCTAAGGCATTGAGTTAATTTGGACACTGTGGCTATTTCATCTGGTTTTGATGAGATATATAACTGTGTGTCATCAGCATAACAATGGAAACTAATCCCATGTCTTCTAATAATGTTCCCTAATGGAAGCATGTATATAGAGAAAAGCAGAGGTCCTAGAACTGATCCTTGAGGGACCCCATAATTAACTGGTAATAAACTGGAGGATTCGCCATTTAATTCTACAAAATGGTATCGATCAGACAGGTAGGATCTAAGTTAGGTTTTTTGATGAGTGGCCTAATAACTGCCAACTTAAAAGACTTCGGGACGTAACCTAAAGATAACGAGGAGTTAATGATATTAAGAAGAGGCTCACCAGCTTTATGTAACACTTCTTTCAGTAGTTTAGTTGGGATGGGGTCTAGTGAACATGTTGTTGATTTAGCTGTAGTAATAAGTTTATCTAACTCTTCCTGTCCTGTACTTGTAAAACTGTGTAAAGCCTTAGGTGAGATTGTGTCACTGGTTGCTCTCATATGTTGAGCGTCACCTATTTTATTCCTGATACTTTCGATTTTATCAGTGAAGAATCTCATAAAGTCCTCACTACTGAAATGTGATGGAATAGTGTGTTCAGATTTCTGATTTTTTGTTAAACTAGCCACTGTGCTAAATAAAAACCTGGGATTGTTCTGGTTATTTCCTATGAGTTTGCTCAGGTGCTCAGCCCTAGCAGCTTTTAGAGCCTGTCTATAGCTGGACATACTGTCCTTATACACAGTTATAATAACCTCTAATTTAGTTTTTCTCTATTTCCGTTCGAGGTTACGGGTCTCCCTCTTGAGGGTGTGAGTATGACTATTATACCATGGTGCAAGTGTTTTATCTCTAACCTTCTGTAATCTGACTGGGGCAACAGTGTCTAATGTGCTAGTGAATATAGAGTCTATGCTGTTAGTCATTGCATCTAGGTCGTTTGAGTTTGAGGGTACATTAACAAGTCCAGACAGATCAGGCAGGTTATTTGTGAATCTGTCTTTGGTGGTCGGAATAATGGTTCTACCGAGTCGATAACGTGGTGAGACACAGTTAGTCTGTTCTATAGGTAGTGAGTACATTATGAGGTAATGGTCTGTGATGTCATCACTTTGAGGTATGATATCTATATCAGTGACTTCTATTCTGTGTGATATTATTAAATCTAGTGTGTGGTTACGTCGATGAGTTGCACTAGTGATGTTTTGTTTGAGCCCAAGTGAGTTTAGTAAGTCCATAAATGTGAGTCCTAAAGCGTCGTTTGTGTCGTCAACATGAATGTTAAAGTCTCCTACAATTAATGCTTTGTCAAAGTTAACCAATAGGTCTGAGAGAAAATCTGTGAATTCTCTAAGAAAAACTGTGTAGGGCCCTGGGGGTCTGTACATCAGGGATTTCTTCGTGTGCATGTGCGATAGTGTAACATTAAGGACGAGCACTTCAAAAGAACTAAATCTATGCTGTGTTCTCTGGGTAACAGTGAGGTAATCACTAAGGATAGTGGCGACACCACCTCCACCACCTCCACGACCAGTCAGACGAGGCTCGTGCTTATAGATATATCCTGATGGTGTAGACTCGTTTAGACTGATGTATTCATTTGGTTTAATCCAAGTTTCGGTGAGGCAGAGTGCAGTAAGGCTATTATCTGAGATCATTTCATTCACAATAAGTGCTTTGGGTGATCTAATGTTCAGAAGTCCAAACCTTAAGAACTGTTTTGTTTCTTTGGCATTTTTCTGGTCTAATTACAGTAAGATTATTTCGAGAACTTCTCGTGTATTTACTTTTTGATCTCACTGCTCGGGCAACAGACACAGTTTCTATAGGGTGAGCTTAAGTCTATAACCTAGAAATATATGAAATATAACCTGCGATCACAAACCTAATCCTAGACTAAATGTGACTTAGGACCATAATTCTCAATTTTACTCATTCAATATCACAAATCTGAACAGCTGTAATACGATTGGATAGGCGTGTTCATTTATGGAAATTAGGCGGATCCCACTGAATCATGGGACTAGTGATTCTTATAGAATTTTACTTAACTTTAAAAATGAAAAATGATAGATACATCATTTTCTGTAGATGACAGTTTATGAGATGTAGAGCAAAACTAGCTGTTCACAATTTCGGTCAGCAGAGGTCACCGTTACCCCACCCTCCTCATGTTACTCAGGCCACTACATGACTTGGATTAGCCTTTCACTAAAAATATCAACTGGTAGGGAGTTACGCTTTCCTTCTGACAGTGTGATCTCCCGGAGTCCACCCAGTATAAGCTTGTTGGCCTGCATCGGGGTCATCCGCTGGAAACAACGGCCTCCACCCACCCCACAGTGCATCATATTGTCAGAGTGGCTCTGGAAACCTTGTGGTGTTAACAAGGAGTCACTGGCAGAGCACATTAAAGATAACAGGCTAAAATCATTGGTAATAATAGCAAAATTCAATCTTATTTACTCTAAAATGTAATGTGTTTCAATAATAGGCAAGGTTAGACATCCAGTACTCAATAAATACAAACTATAACCGGGATCTCAAAATAGGACCACTAAACTGAACCTCGATTCCCAAACGTAAAGTAAAATTTTATTATATTTAGGTCTCAATCCTATAATTCAGTTGTGAAACCTAAACCTATTTAAAAAAAAACAATTTCAATCTCAGCCTCTGCGGAGGGTGTATACTGACTAAAGGCCAAAACATCCGATGAATCTGAGGTGCACTACTGATGATGTGTCCTGAAATTCATAAAAATACCATTTAATTTCACAAAATAGGCCATTACTTTATTTAAAATACTAAAAAGCTAATAAATAAGTAAATAAATAAATAACACATTTTTTAATAATAACATTGGCCACCTGCTCAGCCCAGTGGCTTACATTCAGCATCAAAGGCCCAGTTGGGAACACAAATAGAAAGAGTTCCGCCAGAGTGATAGCAGTGCAATAACATGCACTGGCTTCGGTTTGTGATGGGGGAAGTCATTGTACTTTCCAAAAACCTAGCCCTAACCCGATTTCTGTATTTATTAACTTCTGGCGGTTGTATACATGAACACCGCTGTCTCTGGCGTCCATGCACTAGTAATAGTCAGTCTAAAAAACGTAAATAAAAACATAAACGTAAATAGCACCATATTGAATCTGGAGTGGCCGCTGCATGCTACTGTAAAAGCATATAAGCAGTTACCAAATGACTTTCAGAACAATCCACAAAAGCACATCTAAACATAAACAATGATAATACAAAGTGTGCCATCAGTTAAAATATAATTTTATTATAGAAAGTAAATATACACATCATGTTCTCTAATCATGTGTTATGTGCGTAGCAGTCGCCAGTAACATGCATCATTGCACTCATTGAGTCAAATGTCATTGTTTCAATCACTCAGCACATTTACTACATTCATAAAAAAAAAGTTTTACAGCCACAAGTTTTATATTATGATTTATTAAACCTCTTCAGTTCACACAGGGAAGGACAATTTATTTTCAAGTAAAACATTTCAGTCAGTCTCTAGTGAACTCAGAAATGACCCTGAACTCTTGGCTGCTAATTTCCACTGGACTACAAACTGTTGTAGAAAGAACATTATTTACATTTACATTATTTCATGTCCAGTGTCACTCAAATGAAGATGAGATTCTCTTCTGAGTCTGGTTTCTCTCAAGGTTTCTCATGGAGTTTTTTCTTGCCCCATCACATCAGGCATGATCATGTTGATAGATGTTAGAGATAAATAGTAATTTAATTTTAAACATTTAAATTTACTGTTTCTATATTTGTGAAGCTGCTTTGAGACATCAATTGTTAAATGTGCTTTAAAACAACTTGAATTGAATTAACGATAACTATCTAGGTAGAATCAATAGTTATTGTAGTAGAATTATTGCATTCGAAAATACTTCTTCCTGCCTGATCAGTGCATAAAGGTTTATTGAAATAAAGCTCCAATGATGTTAAGAATGCTGAGAACACATCTGCAGTTTATTACACATTTCTCACAGCAGCAGCTCACTAAAGTTCAGTGTCAAAGCACACATTAATACACATTAATACACATTTTAAAAACATCAAGTACTAAAATATAGTAAAGTAAAAATCATTTCAAGCAGGTATAACATTATAATTCTGACATTTTATTCCTTGGCAAGATAACAGAACAATCTGTGAAAACCCTTTAATCTTGTTTAATAAACCTGCACACACGATGAACACTGTATGACCTGTACTGAAGGGATATTTGTGGATGACTGGAGATCAGTATGGATAAGCAGAAATGGATATGTAAATGATGAATAAACTCTGGTAAGTGATTTGTCCAAGCTGATTCCGGGTGGTTGCTTGGACCTTCAGGTTCACCAGACCAGACTGATTTAAATAGCGAGTGGTGAAAACGATTCCTCTTCCAGCCTCACCTTTAATCCCAAACAGCCCCTCTGTAATCTCTCCATTTTGTTCCAGAATGGTGAATACTGTACTCTCTTGAAGAACACCAGTCTCGGAAAATGCTGATAATCGGATGACGTTCTGGTGAGCTGGAATTCCCAAAGGAAGTGTGATGAGTTTATACTGAAGGAGGAGAGAGGATCCTGTGACACATCCATGTAAACAGGGCTTGTAACACATGCTGTGGACAAACAGACGACCGATAATTTGACTTGTTAATTAGCTTGTTTGTACATGTCAAACTTTTTTTTTCCTCATATACATATATTCCTCTTCATAGATTAGCTTGTTTCATGTTTTTGACTCATGACCATGTTTTTTACTCTGATTATAGAAAAACAATTATGATTTTTAAAATTTGTTTTAACATTTTCTAACAGATCTTGAACTTTGAATCCATCTTATCAATGCTTATCACCATTAGCTTAAACATATTTAAAGTTGAACATGAATTTCAATTCAGTCAGATGAGGTTGTGAAGTTAACATTTATCATTTTTACCCTGGACTTCCTCCACTGTGATAGCTGGCAGGACAGGGAGTGTCCAAACATTGATAACTCCCCCTCATGTTAAAGCACATTTGGTTTGGTCCACACTGTAAACTTTGCTCAACACATTCATCAATATCTGAAATTGTAGTGTCAATACATGATTATTTTGCACTGCATTGTATTTATAAACATTATAGAATAGAAATAGAATTTTTACTATGTTCGTTTCTGCTACAAACATTCAGATGTAAAACTTTGACATTAATGAACATATGTAGATGTACCTCTACATGTTTGACCATTGGGCATCAGCTGATATCCCGAAGGGCAAAAACACTGAAAACTTCCCAGTGAGTTGCGGCACTCGTGTTGGCACGGTTTCCTGAGCACACACTCATCAATGTCTGAGCAGGAAGAATCAAAAAATCCCACATACAATCAAAGAAATTTACCATTTTTCATCCATAAACTGTTTAATTTTTTTGTATTTTTTTCTTTGAGAACTTACCCACACAGGTACTGGCTTTACTTGTATAACCAGGTGGGCAGGTGTGTAAACTGCTCCATGGTGCCCCTGGCTGTGTGTTCTTTAGCAACATTAGTGTTTTACCCCTTGTGGATACTAACTGAGGCTGAAGTCCAACCCAAGATCGATTTCTAAACACATTTGCTCTCTCAAGTCCAGCACACGAGCGGCCGTCCACCAGCAAGATAGATCCCGGGGGACACAAACACCGGAAACTACCAGGTACATTTCGGCACTGATACCCACATGGACTTCGAGACTGTGCACACTCATCAACATCTGACACATCCGAGTGAGAACAAGTAAAACATCATGCACATATTTACAATGTCACACAATCAGAATATTTGAATTTTTTTGTGTGTTTTATGATGTGTTGTATAATGTGTTGTGTGGAATGGTGTAGTGTGGTGTGGTGTGGTGTTGGGTGGAGTGGTGTGGAGTGATGTGGTGGTGTGTGGAGTGGTGTCCTGTGGAGTGGTGTGGAGTGGTGTGGTGTGGAGCAGAGTGGAGTGGTGTGGAGTGATGTGGTGTGGTGTGGAGCAGAGTGGAGTGGTGTAGTGTGGGGAAGAGTGGAGCAGAGTGGAGTGGTGTGGTGTGGTGTGGAGTGATGTGGTGTAGTGTGGAGTGGTGTGGAGCAGTGTGGTGTAGTGTGGAGTGGTGTGGTGTAGTGTGGAGCAGAGTGGTGTGGTGTGGAGTGATGTGGTGTAGTGTGGAGCAGAGTGGTGTGGTGTGGAGTGATGTGGTGTAGTGTGGAGTGGTGTGGAGTGATGTGGTGTGGTGTGGTGTAGTGTGGAGCAGAGTGGAGTGGTGTGGAGTGATGTGGTGTAGTGTGGAGCAGAGTGGAGTGGTGTGGTGTGCTGTGGTGTAGTGTGGAGCAGTGTGGAGTGATGTGGAGCAGTGTGGAGCGGTGTGGAGTGGTGTGGAGCAGTGTGGAGTGGTGTGGAGTGATGTGGTGTAGTGTGGAGTGGTGTGAAGTGATGTGGTGTAGTGTGGAGTGGTGTGGAGTGGTGTGGTGTAGTGTGGAGCAGAGTGGAGTGATGTGGTGTGGTGTAGTGTGGAGCAGAGTGGAGTGATGTGGTGTAGTGTGGAGCAGAGTGGAGTGATGTGGTGTAGTGTGGTGTGGTGTAGTGTGGAGCAGAGTGGAGTGATGTGGTGTAGTGTGGTGTGGTGTGGAGTGATGTGTGGAGTGATGTGGTGCAGAGTGGAGTGATGTGGTGTAGTGTGGTGTGCTGTAGTGTGGAGCAGTGTGGAGTGATGTGGTATAGTGTGGTGTAGTGTGGTGTGGTGTGGAGTGGTGTGGTGTAGTGTGCTGTGGTGTAGTGTGGAGTGGTGTGGAGCGGTGTGGAGTGATGTGGTGTAGTGTGCTGTGGTGTAGTGTGGAGTGGTGTGGTGTAGTGTGGAGCGGTGTAGAGTGATGTGGTGTAGTGTGGTGTGGTGTAGTGTGGAGTGGTGTGGTGTAGTGTGCTGTGGTGTAGTGTGGAGCAGTGTGGAGTGGTGTGGTGTGGTGTAGTGTGGACTGGTGTGGAGTGATGTGGTGTAGTGTGGTGTGGTGTAGTGTGGAGCGGTGTGGAGTGATGTGGTGTGGTGTGGTGTGGTGTAGTGTGGAGCGGTGTATAGTGTGGTGTGGAGCAGTGTGGAGTGGTGTGGTGTGGAGCAGTGTGGAGTGGTGTGGTGTGGTGTGGTGTGGAGCAGTGTGGAGTGGTGTGGTGTGGTGTAGTGTGCTGTGGTGTGGTGTAGTGTGCTGTGGTGTGGTGTGGTGTGGAGCAGTGTGGAGTGGTGTGGAGTGGTGTGGTGTGCTGTGGTGTGGTGTAGTGTGGAGCGGTGTGGAGTGATGTAGTATAGTGTGGTGTGGTGTAGTGTGGAGTGATGTAGTATAGTGTGGTGTGGAGCAGTGTGGTGTGGTGTGGTGTGGAGCAGTGTGGTGTACTGTGGTGTGGAGCAGTGTGGTGTGGTGTGGTGTGGAGCAGTGTGGTGTAGTGTGGAGTGATGTAGTATAGTGTGGTGTGGAGCAGTGTGGTGTGGTGTGGTGTGGTGTACTGTGGTGTGGTGTGGAGCAGTGTGGTGTACTGTGGTGTGGAGCAGTGTGGTGTGGTGTGGTGTGGAGCAGTGTGGTGTGGTGTGGTGTGGTGTGGTGTGGAGCAGTGTGGTGTACTGTGGTGTGGAGCAGTGTGGTGTGGTGTGGTGTGGAGCAGTGTGGTGTGGTGTGGTGTGGTGTGGAGCAGTGTGGTGTGGTGTGGTGTGGTGTACTGTGGTGTGGTGTGGAGCAGAGTGGAGTGTTAGATATGATGTAATATTCCTATGTATGTATGATATGCCATTTATCATGAACACTAATACACCGCACCTACACACGGCTTGCCCACACCCTGTGAGCGGTAGCCTCTGGGACACACACACACATAACCACCAGGCGTGTTTTGGCAGATCTGGCTGTAGCGACACACGTGACTGCCGTCTTTACATTCGTCTACATCTGAAAAACAAATGTAATGCTGACATCATCACAGTATCACAATAAGCAGGTATGAACAGCAGAGTATGATCTTGCTAATTAATGACAGGAAATCTGTGATTTAATCTGTTTAATGACACATTATCTATTAAAAAAAAGATCTGTGTGCCACAAAAAAAGTATTTGCCCTCTATTATTTGCCCTTCTGTGTTAGACTTTATGTTCATCTTGGTTAGCAGTGGTTTCCACTCAGTCTCTTTCTAATGGTAATAACACTGCTGATAACTAAGGCTTCCTTAAATGTACCTTAAACCCATCTAGGTCCTGTTATTACTTATGTGTTGTTGATACGGTCTTAAGTCCTATTCGGACGGGATTAGTTTAACGTGGGGACGTGGGGGGTAAAGTAATTATTACCACAGCTTCTCTGTCATTTTAGTCCCGTCCGAATGTACCATCTCAGTAATCATCACGGACAATGTCAGTAAAGATTACGGCGACTTTTACCTTCTGTAAAAAGGTCCGGAAAAATGACCTCAGGTAATACTGATCCCGTCCGAATCGACCCGCTGTAAATATGTACGGTAGAATTACGTCATTTCCTGTTTAAAAGTTTTGCAAGCATGGAGGCGCTTGTAACAGGAAGCGAAATAATACACACATGACGACAAGGAGGTTACTGTGGTGCGTAAAGCGAGTTACCCCTCCCCCTTCCCACTTCTGCTAGTTTTACTGAGACGTCTTGTCCCGTGTGAATTGGCCACTTAATATTACAGACGTCCTGAGGTAAAATCGCATTACTCCACGTCCCCACGTAAAACTAGTCCCATCCGAATAGGGCTTTAGAGGGTTTTTAGTCAGTTGGTAACGTCTGTGTCTGTGTCTAATATTCCCCACTCACCAGGTTTTCTCCATTTGGAGTTAATGGCTCTTACTGTGGATTTGTAACGCTGTACCAGACTGAAATAATTCAATAACTTTCCCTCTCATCTTTTCCATAGCAAATTCCTTTAATGTAATACACTTAAAACTATCTATTTTTATTTTCTAAATCTTGCTGACACTTAGGGGACACGGTGGCTTAGTGGTTAGCACGTTCCCCTCACACCTCCAGGGTCGGGGTTCGATTCCCACCTCCACCTTGTGTGTGTGGAGTTTGCATGTTCTCCCCGTGCCTCGGGGGTTTCCTCCGGGTACTCCGGTTTCCTCCCCCAGTCCAAAGACATGCATGGTAGGTTGATTGGCATCTCTGGGAAATTGTCCGTAGTGTGTGTGTGTGTGAGTGAATGAGAGTGTGTGCTCCATCCAGGGTGTATCCTGCCTCGATGCCCGATGACGCCTGAGATAGGCACAGGCTCCCCGTGACCCGAGAAGTTCGGATAAGCAGTGAGTGAGAGAGTGAGAGAGTGAGAGAGTGAGAGTGCTGACACTTACCCACACACACACCAGATTCAGCCAGGGTCATTCCTGATGAACAGCTATCAAAACACTGATATCCTCCATTTGTATTCTTACATTGCTGGTGAGATGGACACACACTCCTCAAACACTCATTTATATCTACACACACACACACACACACACACACACACACACACACACACACACACAATAAAATGATTAAAAAGGTTTACCATTTAAAGCAATTCAGTCTGAATATTGACCTGTGACATAAAAAGGGTGCTTCTTATTATATGACAAATTAATAAAACAAAAGTCAAATCTATAGTTCTGGTGCTTTGTGTTCATCATCAAATGTTCTCTAGACCTTCACAATAAATTTATGCATTTTATTTATCTAGAAAGGCGGCGTTCTATAAGTTGGCAGCTTTGACTGTTTACTTGGTGCTGTTCAATGCTGGAATGTTGCTCACTTGTTCAATTCTCTTTATTTTTAATTCTATAGTTTTATACAACATCTCCCTCAGTAAGAGTCTCTTATAACATTACATTTATTATTTAGAACATTTCAGCCACACACACACACACACACACACACACACACTGACCAAAACAGCGATGCCCCACCAGGTGGTATCCAGACCGGCAGCCACAGAAGAATGAGCCAAGTGTGTTAAAGCACCGATGCTGGCAGGGAGACACAGATGATTCCAAACACTCATCCACATCTAATGAATACAAATAACACAAATTCACATTCTTGTAGCCCTCTAATTACCACACACACACACACACACACACACACACACATACTACATAATTACACAATTACTTTGAGTAGACCTGCATATTGTCAGTGGGTATGTTTGAGCGTGGTAAAGATTTGATTTGATTTTATAATCCCACTCAGTGTTTATAATGATTTATAATCCCACTCAGTGTTTATAATGATTTATAATCCCACTCTCAGTGTTTATAATGATTTATAATCCCACTCAGTGTTTATAATGATTTATAATCCCACTCTCAGTGTTTATAATGATTTA
Source organism: Tachysurus fulvidraco (assembly GCF_022655615.1). Classification (NCBI taxonomy): domain Eukaryota; kingdom Metazoa; phylum Chordata; class Actinopteri; order Siluriformes; family Bagridae; genus Tachysurus; species Tachysurus fulvidraco. The sequence continues at coordinate 27,098,051 of NC_062531.1, read as the reverse complement.
TAATCCCACTCTCAGTGTTTATAATGATTTATAATTCCACTCAGTGTTTATAATGATTTATAATCCCACTCTCTGGTGTGCAGGATGAGGTTCCCATTTAAGTCTGGCTCCACTCGAGGTTTCTTATAAAACCTTAATATAAAAAAGTCATTTTTTGCTGTAATTCATCTGTGTATTTACCCCATGTAGGCACCGTGGGTTACTGTTCTCAACCAATCACTGTTCCTACAAACACAAGCTCAGGCTACTGACCCTAACCCTACTTGCCCTAACCCTACTGACCCTAACCCTACTGACCCTAACCCTACTGACCCTAACCCTACTCGCCCTAACTGTAGTGACCCTAACCCTACTGACCCTAACCCTACTGGCCCTAACTCTAGTGACCCTAACCCTAGTGACCCTAACCCTACTGACCCTAACCCTAGTGACCCTAACCCTACTGACCCTAACCCTACTGACCCTAACCCTAGTGACCCTAACCCTAGTGACCCTAACCCTAGTGACCCTAACCCTACTGACCCTAACCCTACTGACCGTGACCCTAACCCTAGTGACCCTAACCCTAGTGACCCTAACCCTAGACAAATATTTTGACCATTAAATGCATGCAGGTCATGAACATAACTAACCCCTTGTGAGAAGGACGAACATTGACATAAAAGGTTAGATACATTTTAGATGACATAAAGAGGACGTGTCCATAAACATGAGGACATACTGACACCCATTCTGTGCCACCCGAAGACAGAGATATAATTAAAATTCTACAGGACCTTCACAGCCATCAGTCCTGGTTCTGTTCTCAGTACCACCAGTTCTGTGTCTGAATCCCAGCCCACACTTCACAGAACACCGATAACTTCCAACTGT